>NW_019384811.1:482645-541191 GCF_000671375.1 Centruroides sculpturatus
TATATATTGCCTGTATATATATATATATATATATATATTTATCCAAAGTGTTTATTTATTTACACTAGAATAACAAGCCAAAACCACATTTAAAAACTTTTAATTTTCCTCTATCATTAACACTCATCTCATCATTCTACAAAGGCCACAATTTGACACCACCCTAGGGACAAAGAGTTGTAAAGAGTTCAATGTTTCTAATTAGTCTTGGTAAGATATTAACACAGATACTGTAATTGAAATTGTGCTGTTTCAATACTTAAAGAAGAAGATTAATAATAATAATGATTATGATAATAATATAATAACCGTGATATAATTATAAGATAATCAAATGGAAAGCTTACTTGCAGGAATAAAGACTATCACCTCCAAACTTGGCATTACCAGCAAGTTTCAAATGTTATAGATTTCATAGTAAATTAAATGTTCAAGATATAAGCTTTTATCACATTATATATCAGATTAGTAAAAAAATATGGCCAGCGTATAGCATTTCCAAACCTACTTGACAGTAAACTTTATTTGATCACCCAGTATAAGACGCATTACCTAATGGTTAATTTTGTTAATTAAATAGTTAAAATAAAATTATTATTATTATATTTGAATATTTAATCTTACCCTAAATGATTAGTTAGAGTTAGATGTTCTTACTGAAATAATCTTATTATTTGTCAACTCCATATTTTATAAACAAAAAGAAAAATAAAACTGAACAAATTATAAAAGTTCTTCATTAGCTGAAATAAACACGTTTTGATACTGGAGTCTCAAAAATAACAAATATAAAATTGATTTGAATAAAGAATGCTTTTTAAATATTTCAAAATGAATTCCAAATATATGTTTGAAATCAGTTTACATTTGTTCTCATTTGTTATTTTTAAAACATTCAGCCTGAGAGAAACATTGAATGTCAAAAATCTTAATTGCAGCCAATATATGATCCATGTAACTTATTTACTAAGAACCATTCGAACTGGAAAAAAAAATTGTAATTTTTTTTACCAGTTTGAATATTTTATGTCAGCAATACAAGTAGATCATTTTAAATCGATATTTTTCAATTTCTACTTTCACATATTTATTATATTTAATTTATCAAAATAATTTATAGATAAAGTCATACTGATTATATTATATTCTTATATTCTCATTAATAATTTCACCATTTATTTTACAGTTTGTAATTAGTTTATAATACGACATTTTATTAATTTATCCAACATTAAAATTTAATTATAACTATTCTTATATAACAGTATCTGATAATTTATAATTTTTTGGAAAAAAACAAACACAAGAAAACCTCACCTGCTTTTGATATATCTGTTCACCCAGACTGCATGAGCCAACAAATAAATTGTTTTATAATCATATAATTGCATTCCAGAAAAAAATAGGCTGCTGTTAAGAAACAGCTATCTAATGCAGTTTTCTACCAAAAATCTATATCTTCAAAGAAATAACATATTGGGTACTTTGATATATATCTTATTATTTAATATTTTATTTAAATATAAAATTTTTAAAATTGATTTACTAAACAAATTTATCATTTTCGGTAATTTCAACTTCCGTTTTTATGCAATCAAAAATTGCAAAAATAGTCAATCATATAAAAGTTTGATAACTTTATTATTATATAAATTCTGTCTAGAAGATATTTGATTTTTGAGAGCTAACTGAACTTAAAACTAGTTCTTGACTGTATCTGTTCAAATTATAAAACAACCATAAAACTTTGATTCAAATTAAAAGAAATATAATTATTTACATTTTTATAAGGATATTTTTTAGAATATGAATAACTCAATTTTAACTCAACAGAACAAATTCCATCTACCATGTGTAAAATAAGACAAAATCATCAATACGTAAACATTTAAAAATCAAATTTAAATGGTTGTTTTATTATGTAATTATGTTTATACATAAATAAGTTTTTTATGAAATAGATGATTGATCATTTTTAAATTAAAGCTTAATACTGAATTTAATATCTGAAAAAAATGTTTTATATTGCTCATACCTTTAAAGATTCACATTGATCTCTTCTTGATCTTCTTATATGTGAATCTGCACTAGAATCTCTTTGTTGTGATTTTTTACTTGATTTTAAAGATTTTCTTAAATGGCTCTTCTTTTTTGCAGTCTTATCATACCTAATAATAAAAAATATTTTAAAATAATGACATATCTTGAAAGAAAATACTGTAAATCACATTATAAAACACATCATCTAAGAAAGAATATTGATAAAACTTGTGTCAAAAATAACATTACAATATACTGTATTTCAATTCATAAAACTTTTCATGATATCATTTAAAATTTAACCATTTGTTGATTTAAAGAAAAAATTTCTATAACAACATAATGTTGTATTATCTTTTAAATAATGCAAAATAAATCAGAATATTGTACCTAAAAATAACTTACCATTTCACATTTATTTCACATGTAAATTTTTGTAAGAAACATAATAAATTCATATCATTTAATAAACATTAATGTTCAAAATAGAAAATCAATTGAACAATAAAAATATTAATTAAAAACAGCAATCATACATTATGTTGTTAATTTAAAAAACATAAATAAATAAGTATAAATAAAATAATTGATAAATATTTTAATATTTAATATCTCATCAAAACAGATTTTAAAGATGTTTAAATTGTCACAAGTTACATAAGTTATATAACCATTACATAACTTTATAAAGTTCTTAAAAAATTTCATTTACAAATCTTTAATGTTACATCAGTAATGCATGTCACATTTAAATGAAAAAACTTTAATAATAGTGATATGCATAAATTTAACTGAAGAAAACAGATCATATAAGGAACACACCAGTAATTGGGCATTCCAACTTTATTATAGAATGAAATGCATTTACTTGTATAATAAAGTTGGAATAATCAATTATTGGTGTGTTCATTCTATGATCTGTTCTGTTCAGTTAAATTTTTGTTTATCGCTAATGGACTATCAGGAAAATGATTAACAATTAAATAATCTTAATAATAAATTCAAATTATAAAGAAAATTCTTTTTCTCAAAACAATTATTTATTACAAACTTACTACAACACCCGTGCATTTGTTGAGAGAATTTTTTTTTAACAAATGTTTTCAGCCTATCCCTATATGCTATCATCAGTTTTTAAATCTGTTTTTAGAAAATTAAAATTACCTTCTTAATACTGGAATGAATCACAAATGCACTGTAAACAACCTTTAAAGTTCACTAATAAAAATTCTTTAATAAAAAACTTTTGACAAACGTTTTTGACCTCAACCAAGATCTGCATCATGTCTTTAAATTAACAAAATTCCAAATTGAAATGTGTACCTTATGTATAAAATGCACTAATGATGTTCTTGCACCCTTTTTTGTATTGAGCATTTAGTGGACCCAATGCAAACTAAATTCCATTGGAATCAGTTGTCCTTCACAAGAACACTTTACACCCCTGGGGCTCTACATTCACCTGTCTTGTCCTTCCCATTGCATAATAACTTATATATCGTGTGGGCCCTGTTGTATGCAAGCTGAGTACCTGTACTGTCAGTGATTCCTTTATATATGGTATGTGAATGCTGGTTATACTCTACTATTGTGTGCCTGGAGTTAGAGTTGCATGCTTGCCTTCTATTGGAAGTCCCCTGAGTGTTGAAGATGTTGCACGTGGCTTGTTGGTTAGAGTAGGTGTGGAATAAATTATGTAAAAGGCTCCTTCTATACCCATGTTTTACAGCTATGTCCTTGAGATGTTTTAGCTCTATCAATATGTCTTTCCAATTATTATAGCATGTATAGGTCTGTCTTGTTAAAACAGAAGGCTGCCACTTTATATGAGAAAGGGCCATAAGAGTTTGCCAGAATAAATATTGGTAAGTAGCAGGGTTTGTAAAAAATGCCCATTTCTACACAGCCCTTGTTGAGATGAATGTTAATATCCAAAAAACAAGTAAAAAGGCAAGGCTATATTTGGGATAAGACTGTCTCAGAGACTCACTACTAAGCAGAATCACTTTGATGCTCAAGACGGGTCTCGTTCTCATTCTCCAATCTTCTTTGGTATCACCGGTTTTGAGTGCGATCTTTCAAACTTCACCGGCCACGACCACAAGGTCATCCACAATGTATCTTCGGTGAAATTAACCTATGAAATTTTAAAATTTCTCAATGTTGTGTGTTGCTCTGGGTTAAAGTTTTGTTGATGCCTAATGAAAATTTCCTGCTTTTGAAAAAAATAATCCTGGCTATCGTATCGTCCAAAATTATTTTTTTATTTTGCACAAACAATATATATATACAAGGTGTGACAATTAAATTCCAGGACTGGAGTAATAAAAGAACACAAAGAACATATAATGAAAAACTCTTTTAATATGTTTCAAAGTAATCCCCTGGAGGGCAATGCACTTCTTGCAACGCTTGTACAAGTTCTTGAAGCACTCGGCAAAGTCACTTCCGTTGACAGCTCTCAATTCCTAGGTCACATTGTGCTGTATGTCCTCCAGATCGTTAAATCTTTGTCCCTTCAATGTGATTTTGATTTTCAGAAACAAAAAATAGTTACAAGGCGACAAATCTAGTGAGTATGGATGGTGATTCAACTCCACAATGCCACGTTTGGCCAAAAACTCCTTGACAACAGTCACAGTGTGTGGGCGGGCATTGTCATGCAGCAGTACCTGGCTTCCTCCTGCTGCAAACTGAGGCCTAACCCGACGAGTTGTCTCTAGATTAATACCAGTTGTCTCTGCTATCATCCGAATAGTTCTCTGGTGTTCGAACTGATTGCCTTCTATTGCAAGGGAAGGAGGAAGCCAGCAGTACCTGGCTTCCTCCTGCTGCAAACTGAGGCCTAACCCGACGAGTTGTCTCTAGATTAATACCAGTTGTCTCTGCTATCATCCGAATAGACATTCGACGGTCATATCACAGCAAGTCTCTGATTTTTTTGCTGTTCTCTGGTGTTCGAACTGATTGCCTTCTATTGCAAGGGAAGGAGGAAGCCAGCAGTACCTGGCTTCCTCCTGCTGCAAACTGAGGCCTAACCCGACGAGTTGTCTCTAGATTAATACCAGTTGTCTCTGCTATCATCCGAATAGACATTCGACGGTCATATCACAGCAAGTCTCTGATTTTTTTGCTGTTCTCTGGTGTTCGAACTGATTGAGGTTGTTCAGGGCAAGCATCGTCCTCAAGGTATTCCTGACCATCCCTGAAACGAGCAAACCACTCAAAAACACGAGAGCGGGATAGGGCATCAATCCCATAAACTTGCATGATGAGGGCGTACATCTCTGTTGCACTTTTACCCAACTTGTAACAAAACTTAATGTTCACTTTTTGTTCCATGAAAAAAGCATGATAGCACAGCAATATGTGAATGGAGTACAGAAAAAGAACATGTTACGAGTAGGGAATTCGATCCCGGTCCTTATTTCTAATCCCGGGATTTCGGGATTATACTTAGTCAATCCCGGGATCCCGGGATTATTTCGGTATTGAGGGTTAATAAAAAATAAGAAAATCTTACAGAAATCAACAAATCAAAATTTAGACAAAAATCAACATATTTTACAGTATACACCTAGCTAATTTAATCACTCTAACTAATCAGACTCAGAGTCAGACTAACCAGACTTAAAATCACTCAGTCTTCATGTTAAATTTATTCTTTTTTAAGCATCACTGAGATCTCTTTAAACTCACATAAATTGAAAAAACCTTTATGTAACAAACTATGCAAATAAACGTTGAAAATTAACAAAAATCTCTCTTAACATCGACTAAATAGACTACTTTCATATAGCAACCTAGTAAGTAGGTAGTAAGATAAGTTTCTTAGCAAAAAGTATTTAAAAATAATATTAATCAGTCACATTTTTCTTAAATATAAAGAAAACTAATCTAATAGGAACATTCTAATTTGAATTGCGAAAATATGATCTGAGAAATAACAACGCATCCTGTGTCTCATCACCAAGTCTGCTTCTCAATTTGTTGCACATATATGCAGCTGCTGAGAAAACGCGTTTAGGTTTGATGGAAGTTGGAGGAATCGTTAGTAAATACTTATAAGCCCGTTCTAGTTATAGCTTCGAGGACACGGGGAGGTTGGAAGAAAACAGTCCGGTCGACACAGATCGGGATTGTAGGAGTAAAGGCTACAATCCCGATTGTTTCGATCATTGTAAGCATGCCTTTCTAAAAATAAACACGTTAATTTTGTAAATTCGGTCTCTGTGTGAGTCTCTCAGCATCCAGCAAACCACTACTCCCAAACGTAAAAAGACTTTCTCGCATCATCCTGACAGATCACGGGCAAGGCGGGGGTCGTAACCTTTTCACCTAAGGTCGACCCCCCTAAGCGAGAGGCGTCGGGTCTATATTAACCACACTGGCAAAACAAGATGGCTGACACATTGACAGGTAAAACGCACTGAGTAGTGCTCTCGACTGCGCCAGAAAATCGATTGGCGCCCGCGAAAATTCAAAAATACAAAAATGAAGTATATTACCAAGTAACCCAGTGAGAACTGCTTGCCCATCATTTTAGTTCAAAATACAAGAAGTTTTATTCCAAGCAAGCATCGCAAGCCCGCTAGGTTAATTTCTGCTGCTTGCTTGGAATAAAATTTCTTGTATTTTATATTAAAATGATAGGCAAGCAATTCTGTTAAAAGCACTGGCACTGAACGTTTCGCTTCATGCAGTCTATTTTGGAACTTTTTTAAAATGATGTCAATCCCGAAAATCTCGGGATTAGGAAAACTTAATCCCGAAAATTTTGGGACTGAAAAGCAGTCGGGATCCCGGGATCCCGATTTTCGAGATCCCGGGATCAAATCCTCTAGTTACGAGACACAAACAAATCTTTGCAGACAAGTAGCCAGATGGTTGAACTATTATGACAAGCTTAGACAAGTTTCTGCACACTGATACTGCAGTGCTACACAACCAGTCTTGGAATTAAATTGTCACACCTTGTATATATTAATAATAAATGTAGAAAAAACAAATTATATTTCAGAAGTTAGTTTTAAAATAAAATTATAATGATTAGCACTATCTACTTTGAAAAAAGGTTCTGATGCTGAAACAAGATATCGCAGGTTAAGCGGTCAAGGTCAGCAAGTTGCAACCAGAGTTATGTCAGGAATAATACGGGACAGATAAAAGGGTTTTTTCAAAGATTTGTTTGTCAAAATTCGATTTCTCATTTCTAACTTCCCAACAAGCAACACATGAACAAATCTTGCACTACTGCCTGTTTGTAGAGAGTGTAGCCAATTTGAATTTTATTTTGATTCCTGTTCTTGATCCCCTGAGTACCTACAAGTCTGGTTTTTTTATGCACGCATCATTTGGACACCTAATACTCTGTGCCAAATTGCAACTCCTGACATTTACTCCTTCATACCTCTAAGCTGGTTACCCAGCAGACAGTACAATTTTATAAACAAGACATGGTCTTGTCAATGAGTGCTAGTACTACTTTATCTGATCTAATTTAAGGAACACACTTGACGAACCTTTATTTCCAGTAACTTTACAATTCAGAAACAAACATTTTTGGCCTCACCTCGAAGTCTGCTTCACGTTAAATTAAAAATTAAAATGGGATTCCAAACTTAGAACATCTTTCTTTGGAATGTTTTCAAATGTTAAGATTTTAAAATCAATTGGAACAAGGTTATATGAGCATGTTATGGAACATTGGCAACCACAGATCTACACAGATCACATCAGGACTCTTGAGGCCCTTGAAATCTACAAGGCTGGCCTAGCAGGGAGATGCATCAACTCTAAAGGTGGCAATGCACTATCATACACCTGGCGCTACACATGCGAGGAACAAGATGTTGCCGATGTTCCATAGCATGTTCATATAACCTTGTTGCAATTTATTTTAAAATCTTAACATTTGAAAAACGAAAAAGACGTTCTAAGTCTAAAGAAAGACATTCTAAGTTTGGAATCCCGTTTGAATTTTAATTTAACCTATAGCAGGCCTCAGATGAGGCCAAAAATATTTGTTCCCAAGTGAAACGTTACTGGAAATAAAGGTTTGTCAAGTGTGTTCATTAATACTGGTAATCAGGTTAGAAGATTTTGCTAGTTTAAGGGTTAGACCATATAGGTTAATGCATTGTAAAAAAAACCATTGGCTCAGTATTCCAGAGAACAAACAGGTCATAAACATATCTCTTGTGTACAACAATGTTCAATATGAACTCAGGTATGACTTTTCCCTCCAACTGATGCAGAACAAACTTACACAGGTCAACAGAAATAGGGTTGCCCATGGGTACTCCCCATTTTTGTAGATACGTGCTGTTATTAAATTGAAATATCAAGATATAACACATTAAGTGTACAATTTCTAAGAACTGTTTTTGGTGAGCAAGTGCATCAAATCTGCTTACTAAAAGATCTCCAAGAGCACAGAAGTACTGTTACAGCTTTACCGAGGGGTATAAAAACCCGAAATCAAATATCATAGCATGTGCCTTATTCATTAACTCTATCTGCTGTAAGGTATCTATCAGATCAGTGGAATTCTTGATAGTTAATGTATAACCTTTTAAATGCTCCAATGTAATGTTGTGTACAGTGTTTTCTAGTAGTTGAGTTGGAGACCTAGCTTTATCCATTTGTCTATGGGAAGGCATCAGTTTATTCAGTTTTGTGAAAGCAAATAATTTAGGTGTGTCTAGTGAGGCAACAACTGCCCTGTTTAATATCATCTTCTTGGCCAGGGATGTATGTATAAACCGTGTGACGTGAAGCCTGTAACCTATTTACATAACCGTCATCGACTGGTTCACAGTTTATGTCAATGATGTATTGATGCATGAGAGATCTGTAAGTCACCTCAAGGCATTTATCAAAAGTTTTTTATTAAAAAACTTTTGTTACTTGACTTTAAAGCTTGTTACAGTGTGTTGTTAGAAAATGTTCCACAAATAGAACATTCCATTTAAATTTTAACTTTTAAAGTATTCTAAATACAAATTTAAAGTTAAATGAATTAAATAAATTATGAAAAATATAAGATTAACAATAAATAAAAAACTTAAGAAATATATACAGTTAACAAAATACAAATAAAAATGAAATTAAAAAACATTTTGTTTCATTTATGTAAATACACTTTGGCCTGTTGGCCTTTTTCAAAGTGTTTAATAAAAAAACTAAAAACAGTACGAAAAACACAAACAAAAGACAACTAAAATATACAAAAAAGGAAGAAACAGTTTAAAAAAGCTTTTTAAGCTTCTTTTAAAAAGTTTATAATTGCTTAACTCTTTCACTTTGTTGTATAAACTATTCCAAAACCCTATCAACTGAAACAATGGAGCTGTTTGGTGTACTGTTAGATTAATCAATGACAACAAATAATTATTTTTCACTTTAGAACTGTGGTTTGTCAGTCTACAATATTTACAGGCCTCAGAACAAAAAATGATTTCAAAATAAGTGAGAATAGTAACTCCCAGCAAGGAAAAAGTGACTAAACAGTGACTGAAATAAAATTAGTTGGCCTTGATGATGTTATTTTATGTTTATAGGTTTTGTTTCATCTAACATCATAATTTAGTTTGAGAATGCTTTCATTTGTTTAACCCCTTGACCAAACTTTACCAGAGTCCACAAGAGGGCAGATCTGACATCTGTGCGCAAACCAAAAATAAACAATGGTTAGAAAAAATACTATGTACACATGAGTAATAATTAACAACAATGAAAAAATCAATAGACTATTTAATATACAAAAATACTGATATGGCTAGAAATGAATTTAATAGATGTATTAACAATGCAAAAATTCAATGGTTAAGATAATTCAAAAATTCAATTATCAATTATTCAATATTATCAATTAGTAAAAATACATACTATATTTCTATGCATATAAGAACATGCCCTTATACATCAAAATTGCTTGTTTTTGTAGTTTTGAAAAAATGTCTTGCTTTGCATATAAGAGCATACTGGTACCTTGCATATAAGAGCATACTCATGTACCATATAATACCAGCTTGTTTCTGCATTGTACTTTTGTTTCAAAGGTAATATAATAATGCAGAAACTATTCAGTGACATCTTTGCAGTAACCGTTATTAAAATTAAAAAAATACTCTTTTGACACACAGTTTTTTAAATATAGTGTGTATTTTTCAGTATATGGAAATTATAGAGCCAATTTTGCCCCATGCTCTTATATATGCAAAAATATGATTTATATTCCAAAGCAATACTTAAATCAATATACTCAAAGCAACCTACAGTTTATTTTCTAGCAGTGCTAGCAATCCTCTCCTCAACATTACCATCCCAGAATTGTCTTTTTATATACACTAGTATAATGACATTACAGCTGCTGCCTACCTCACTTACATATGTTGATGGTCATATGCTTTGTGTGTTCCCATTTGACAACAACTCTAATTTTGAAAATGCTGGAACAATTATTTTATCAGAGAATGAAAGATGACAATTTTTTTTATTTGTTTCAAACATTATTATTTTATCTTTTACTCTTACTTCTGAAAATGCCATCATGAGACATGCATCCAGCATGATAGGCTAAATGATAAGATTGGTTTACTTTTTTGTTTTTCTAGTTGCAAATAAGAAATAGTTGCCCTAACTAAATAAAATTTCCAAAATAAATATAATTGAAAATATAATTCACTAACATTTAGCTTCAGCTAAAATATTTCCATATAACCAAAACATTTTTGATTTCTTGAACACCATCTTCAGTGTTTTCTAGATGAAATACTTCCTTTCAAAAATGATGATCTTTTAAAAACACTACTTCATATATCCAAATGTACAACAGCCATTAAACAAAAGGTTCTTTAAATTTTTGAAAAATTACCTCTCATGACAAATGTCTCCTTGAGAAAGAAAAATTTGTTTAAAGAATGATTATTTTAAAAAGTTTAAATGATGCTTATGTTTGAAATAATTATTTTTCCAAAGAATTTTGCTTTCACCAGGAAGACATTCAGTCACAAGATTTATTTTTTCGAAAATTTAAAGTTCTTTGTTTGGAAATCGATAAATGAAAGATCATCATTATTATGATTATGATGATAATCTTTTAAGAAATTTTCCATTTAGAATGCATTGAAGATGGCATTCAAGAGTGAAGAATTTTGATTACAAGAAAAATTTTAGCTGAAGGTAAAGATGAGTGAGTTATATTTTCAATATATGCTTTTAGTTCAGAAAATGACAAACAGAAAAATAAATAATTAAGAAGAAAAGAAAGTCAGATTACCCTTGCAACTGTTCATAATGTCACAAAAGCACATTTAGATTTTCCGATATAAGGAATATTATAAGACTATGGAAGTCATCACAGCTCAGCTGTGATGCCTCTTCCAGTACCAGTAACATCAAAGATGCAAATCTTGTTTGTTAAGATAATCAACCCATTTTTCAAAAATGTTTATATGGGATTTTGATGTTCTACCAACAATTTTTTGAAATGTAACTGAAGACTTTTTCCACATATTGTTTTATTAAAACTGCTGTATTTTTGTAAGAAAAATCTCCTTCTACATAAACATTCGCACAAAAAAAAAATATCAAAATATACACACATGTTGCTCAGATATTAAAAACCAAATGTCATTCCACTGGAAAAATGTTATCCAAAAAAATATTCTGTGGTATGTCAATACTATATTTCAAAGAAATATAAAGTGATGAATAAAATAATGAATAACATTATGTTAACTACAGTCATTGAAGAGGTTCAGTAATTTGTAATAAAATGTTAATCAAATTCTAAGATATAATATTCATTTTAGTGAAATTAAAAATTATAATAAATTTGAAACTTTTCTATTTAATATATGTAAATTAATCAATTTTTTAAGAAATTCTTATGTCTCAAGCAGTTTTTACCAAGATTCAAAACAAGAAAAATTTTAAAATTTTCTAGGAATTCCTGACTCGTAAACACTGCCATGAACTCATTGTAGCCAAGCTCATTACAATTGAGTTTGACTTTTTTTTTTTTTTTTGCTAATTTGCTTTTATATACACATACCCATATATATATATCATCATGAATGCAATGCAATATTTTGTTATTTTAAATGTGTATATATATATACACATTTAAAATAACAAAATATTGCATTGCATTCAATAAATGAAAGAAAAGAATTACTTGAAGAATTTTAAGACAGAGTCAGTCAAAATGACATACCAGTAATTAAAGATGTTCTGATGAAAATCACAGAAGTGGTAATGTACAAAAAACCAATGACAAAATTTCCAAAATGAAGAATCTATAAGACAAATCTTTAAAAAATGAAGCCTTATTACTAAAT
The DNA here is from genome assembly GCF_000671375.1 of Centruroides sculpturatus. NCBI lineage: Eukaryota > Metazoa > Arthropoda > Arachnida > Scorpiones > Buthidae > Centruroides > Centruroides sculpturatus. The sequence continues at coordinate 495,032 of NW_019384811.1, forward strand.
CAAACTGATCATTAACATAGAAAAGAAGATAAAATAGTAAAAATAAATATAACACTTAAATATCTGCACTAACTACTTATAAAGTGCATTTGCCATAGCAAAAAGATCAAAATTATACTACTCAAATAACTAATTAAATAAATAATAATACATTAAAGTGCATTCCAGAATAAAATAAACAATTTTGAAAAAACTAATCAACAGTGGAAATGCTGACACATTACCAATAGCATGGAGGTGACTACTTAGGAAAGAAAAAATAGCAAGAAAAAGATATTAAAAATAAAGAATTAAATACTAAACAAAAATATATCAACAACTTAATTTACCAGCAAAAATTGTTTTAAAGTAAACACATGAATGTTTTTGAATATTTTCAATGCCTGTCCTCAGATGATCTGAATATAATAAAATATCACAATTAGAATGAAAAAGATACAAGATTTACTATCTCTCTCATTAATATTTCTCTCTCTCTCTCTCTTTTTCCCCTTTAATAATTTTATTTTAAGCTTTAAGATCTTAAAATCTCATTGAACTTGTTAATACATTCAGAAAAACTTTAGCATTAGTAAAATGTTTTACAAATATTAAAGTGATGCAAAATAAGGAAACAGAAAAATGCTATATATATATATATATCATCATTATAGCTTTCACTTTCAGGACTTATTCCAGAACTCCATTTTCAAGACATTCTATATTTAACACTATAACAAAACAACAGAAAAACAAATGTAAAACTTTCAGATTTTTCTGTTTCTTTTCAAAACTTCTCTGTTCCTGAGGGTATTATACATTTAGTTATACATAACTTAGAAATATTCTTCCATGTTTGGATATATATCATTAATGTTTTCATTTCAACTGAAAACTTTATCAATTGACATTTAACAATTGATATCTTCTCTAAAAATTATATTTCTTAACTTAAATCTATAATATGATGATTATTTTTAATAATTTCAAGATTTCTATCTCAGATTTTGCAGTTGAAATTCAGGAAACTAAAACATTATGTAAAAGAACTGATTTTGGTGTAAGTAAACTAATTTTAAAATGTCTAAACATCGACAAAAATTATTTAAAATTAAAAAAAATCCTGAAAAGCAACACTTGCCCAAATGTCCTCTGCAACATTTTTAGAACTCAGCAGCTTCTAACAATAGGCTAATGCTGTTGAAGATTTTAAGGTGTTTCTAATATTCAGCATGTATTATGGCTAGTCTTGTTTTTGAAAATTTCTAAATTTTAATTATAATTTAAAGTATGCCTATTATTATTATTATTATTACTGATGAAAATATATTTTATACAGTATTGTTTGTCTGCTATCAACTTCAACTAGCTTAATACCAGCAATTTAATATTAATATATTGAAAATAAATAACAAGTAAAATGATTAATATTTAACTAATTAAGTGATCCATAATTAAGTGATAACTAAAATACCTACATGTTGAAGCTGATAACATAAGAGATCTTGAAAAAGTCTAGTTATTCAAAGACAACTGAATTCTGATTTTTTAACTAAAACACAATCATATTTTAACAATACACTTTAACTTGTATGTTTTGGTATGTGTTAATTTGGATAACATTAGCCAATTAATAAAATTGTTCATAATTACATTAAGTGAAGTCTAGACACACATTAATCATTGAAAAGTTTGTATATAGTTACATAGTTTAAAATGAATTTTAGAATAAAAACAACAAAAATTAATTTCAATTAGAAAGTAAATCAATGAGATGATGCTAAATATTAGTTTAAATAAATTATTAAAAGCTTATTGAATAACTAATCAAATAATTAAACTTTATTATATAACAAAAATCAACAATCATTGAATATCTGGATATTCATTAAAAAACTCTAGACATATAACAAGCTTAAATATTTATTAAAAATTGTATATAGAAATATTTTCAATAATTTCTTAGATTTTATCAATTAAATAAAATATTAAATACTTTATGTTATTTAAATAGCTGTATACATACCCTATTTAAAATTAATTTGCTGATGAAAACGATTAATCTATCTCTCTCAAGTTTATCAGAACTCTGAAACAAAGATAATCATTATTATTATTAGCTATCATCAAAGAAATTTTTTGAAATTTTACAGCCATATTTAATAAGAAGTGGTCTTGTAAAATACATTAAATAATAAATTATTAAGTTAAAAATTTCTGATATTAAATATAATCTGAATTATAAAAAAATCACTTTTAAACTACATGAATATTTTTTCATTGTTGTGAAGATGCTTTTAAAAACTAGTAAAATTAAAAATGCAATTCAAAAATTGATTGAATACAAAGTTTTTTTCCAACAAAAATAAAATTATTTAAATTTTATGACTCTCCCTACGAAAATATTCTTTATTTATACTTTTAATAAGTTGCCAATAATGTATGTATCTGTTTAAGAACTGTAGAGGTCTGCAAAAGTGAAAAAATAATTTGCAACTTACAAAATTATTTTCAAACCAAAAAGATATAAGCTGCAAATATGCAATCTTGAAAAAAATTTTAGTAATTTGTTGCAATACAAATTATATCATCAAAGCTAAATAAGCTGTTTTGAAAAAAAATATATAGTAATTCATGTAATTTATTAAATAAAAATTTTAATTACTGAAATACCACTAATATCAATGCNTACAAATATTAAAGTGATGCAAAATAAGGAAACAGAAAAATGCTATATATATATATATATCATCATTATGATAAAAGCAGTGACCAAAACAAAAAACCAGCATAAAAAATAATGGATCTAACATTTTCACTCATGTTAAATGGGCATTGTCAGGCTGGTTTTGGTCACTGCTTTTATCAAGTTTACCCAGTTTTGAGTAGATGTCATCATTATGACAATAATAAAATAACTAAATGTTTTATAATTAAAAAATTACCTTTTGTTTCCAGAAAAAGAATCATTTGAACTTTGGTTACTGTTCTCATCATTAGAAGCAGTATCACTTTCACTAGCAGATGAACCATTGGAATTAGAATCAGTAGAAGGTGAATGGTCTTTACGTTTCCTCCGTACTAATCCTTCAGATGATAAACTGAAAAACACAGATTCTCTGTTAAAACAACATCTCCAATTAGCACAACATTCACTAATAAATTAAAAATTAAAGTGATAGTTACTTTATATTATTTAAAGTCATAAGCTAAATTTTTCCTATACAGTGGTAACTTGTGCTTCAAATACTTTGAACTTTGAACCTGAATTTCAACAAAAATCTGCCCCAGAGTTCAAACAGTGCTTTGAAGTTTGAACTGTGTGCCAATGAAATAATGCACTAAAAGAGTAAATGCAATTTGTTGTGTGCCAAAGTCATCTCTCACTCTTGTTACGTTCATGTGTTTTCAATTTTTTTTTTTTGCTTTATTTTTGGTATATTTGATTATATATATTGTGTTTTATTCATTGATTTTTAATAACTTCTTCCTGTAATTTTAATTTTTCTTTCTTGACAGCTTTTGAGCACTCCCATACTTTTTTCATCCTTTAGTTCAAATTTCTATAACAGAACTTTATAAACTGCATTCAAAGTTTAGGAACATCTTCCTCATACATATTACATAACCAAAACGTACTGGAGGTAGTATAAGTTGAAAATAAATTATACCGATATAAATCCAGCAAAATTTAATAAAATAAAAACGTTTTCAATCGTTTTTCAACGATCATCGTCAGTTACAAAAATAGAACAGTAAATATAGAATATAAAATGCATTCGAAATAAATATAAAAATAAAAATTAACAGAAAACGCCCTAACGGACGAACTAATTTGCCTATTAGTCGTTGTTTTTATAATTGATGCTTGATCCCATTGCATGTCTATATCCTGTTGCTTTGCATACGATACGAAGACAGTGTTATCAAGGTTCCTATCTATTGTGTATTTATGCTCCTTGAGCCTTTGCTTCAGACCACGCATTGTCGCATCCACATAAACTAGCCTGGAATCGAATCATTGATCATGTAAAGGTACTGAATATATGCCCATTGTTGAATTTTTTTATTTTGCAATCCTTTGCGAATTGTTTTTGCATCAGCTTGAAAACACCATCCTACCCGAATTTCAACAGCAGATCATTTTCTACGGCAGATACATTCACGACATATTTGTACTTTGGCGTGAAGAACCTAACCTACAATATTTTTTAAACAAGATCAACAATAACCCTTACGGTTTAACTTTGCAGCTTGACCAGAAGAGCGACTGAGTGTTAACTTCCTGGACATTTCCATTACGTGCAAGCAAGGGGAGATCTTGACCGATATTTACCATAAACCCTGCTTTCAACCCATTATCATCCCATGCCAATCAATCGATCCCAAGCATATCAAATTGGCGGTTTTCAGATCATGGATTAAACGTGCTTACACGCATTGTACAAGTTTTTGCGACACGATAAGGGAGCTAAAGTACATTCTTGAGATAGCCCAACTAAACAAATATCCAAAGGAAGAAATAGAGAATCTTATTTCATCCTTCCAATCCACTGAACGACGTTCTCCCAAGATTGACTATAATAACGAATAGTACTTAATTACATCCCATTTTTGAACAAGATACACAGATCTACTGCCAAGTCTAATAACATACACATTGTATACTGCCGCAACCCCACTATTTTCAAACTTTTGGGAAACAATAAAAAGAAAGAGGATCGGAATTCAACAACGGGTATATAGTCAGTACCTTTACATGATCAACGATTTGATTCCAGGCTAGTTTACGTGGGTGCGATGATATGTGGTCTGAAGCAAAGGCTCAAAGAGCATAAATACACAATAAATAGGAACCTTGATAACACTGTCTTAGCATCGTATGCAAAGCAACAGGATATAGACGTGCAATGGGATCAAGCATCAATTATAAAAACAACGACTAATAGGCAAACGATCAAACATCTGGAGAGGTTGGAAATCTATAAAGTGCACATGAAAACCGCTTGTATAAACCATAGAGACGCCGACTCATTGTCCACTGCGTGGAGGTCCTTTTACAATTATTAATTTTTCACTATTTATTTAGTTTATTTGTTAATTTTTCATTAGTTCGTCCACTAGGGCATTTTCCATTAATTTTTATTTTTATATTTATTTCAAACGCATTTTATGTTCTATATTTACTGTTCTATTTTTGTAACTGACGATGATCGTTGAAAAACGATTGGAAACATTTTTATTATATTAAATTTTGCTGGATTTATATCAGTGTAATTTATTTTCAACTTATACATATTACAAATTTCTTTTACTGTTTGTACAATGTTATATCCTTTCTGAAACCCATAAGGCATATGCCTGATAGGATTTTGATCTGAAGACATTAAAACTTGATTTTATGCAAACAAAACGTAAAGTAATAAGTTTAAAATAACCTTCTAAACAAAGAACGTAATCTCATATATGCAATAACATGTTAAATCACATAACTGTTATAATTAAATTACACATCTATGTTAAGTAACAACAGCTGTTAAAAATATGCAAAATCTTTCTGTTTGACCCAATGTAACCTTTACTTATTTACCATGCATCAAAGAATTATATGGAAGCAACCAAACCTAAGAGAAAAGTTGTAATAGTGACAATTAAGGTGAAAAAGGAAGTTATCATAAAGCATTAGAATGGTATGCATGTGGTGGATGTGGTGGCCATGTTTAAGATGCCAAAGTCAACAGTGTGTGACCAGTTAATGCAATTTTCATTTTTATTACACAGCATTTATGTATTTTGTTTATTGTTTTATGTTTTAATTTATTAGGGAATTTAATTGTGTAATTTTACCTTAAATTATGTATATTTGCTATTTTAAATTTATCAAAATGGGTAATGTTTTGGGTCTGGAAATTGATTAATTCACTTTCCATTATTTCTAATGGGTAAAAAGGATTTGGATTTCAAACAATTCGAAGTTTGAACAGCCTCCTGGAATGAATTAAATTTGAAGTATAAGGCACAACAGTAGCTAATCAAATGTAATAAATTTTATCAAGTAAATAAGAGCTTACCCAAATAAAATTTTCTAAAAATAAATTTATCTATACTAATATTATAAAGAGGTAATGTTTGTGTGTATGTATGTATGTATGTATGTATGTATGTATGTATGTATGTAGCAGGTAATCTCCGAAACTACTCATCCGATTTCAAAAATTCTTTCACCAATATTTAGAATGGAACTTCAGGGTGGACATAGGCTATATATTATTCCGTTAAACATGAGGGATGGACAGTTCTTTATGGTAAGCCTTACGGAAAAGGTTACCGTAAAGAACTCTGCTTCTATTTAAACCATTTTAGATGCAGTTTTTTTCGTTTTTGATTGCGTTTTAATAGAGTACGTCAACAGAATGTACACTAAGAAGGGATTTTTCGATATTCCCCCGCGGGGGAGAGAGACAGGATTAAGGCTTACTCTGAAAAACTTGGCTTCTATTATACTATTTTAGATGCGGGTTTTTGCATTTTTGATTGCGTTTTAATAGGGTACGTCAACAGAATGTACACTAAGAAAAAATTTTTCGAAAAATTTTCCCCCACTGGGGAAGTGTTATACATTTATAATAGATACATTTTGAGCCACAACAAGGCGTGGCGGGGTCTGCTAGTAAATGATAAAATAAAATAAAATTTACACCTTATATAAACACCAGCAGCAAGTTTTTAATAAAGTTAAAGCATTTTCAACCTAAGTTGATAGGTCTTTCTTAACTTGTTAAACTATTGAACATATAAAACTTTTAATGAAAAAGATCATCAATATAATTTAAAACAAACATAAAGCAGAACATACCATAATATAATCATATCATAGTTTGTCATTTTGTAAAATCCTAGTTTTCAAGGTTTTACAAAATGACATTTTTACAAAATGACAAATTTTACAAAATGACAATGAATTTATATTCATTTGTATACAAGGTTTCACAAAATAACAAGTTACATTATCATTATACTAATTCATCTGAAATTTATTCCATTCCCACAGAAAACCTGTATTTTAACAAAAAACTACCTACATCAAAGGATTAAGGAATGCAAGTATGCTATTGACAAGAAACTCTAAAATACAGTGTTCCCAGTTTATGCTAACAAGTAAAAAGTTCAATTTAATTGAAATAAAGCTAAGATAATTAGATCAGCCAAAGACCATAATTGTCTTAAGTACTTGGAGATATTGGAAATTTATAAAGCCAATAGAAAATATGACTGCATTAGCTACCATAATGCCAACACCTTATCTACTAATACAGAGGTATATTTCTGAACTCTAACTAGATCAAACTATTATTTTTTTTTACCAGTACAATGTATTAATTTCATATTGTCGATAAAATATATAGCAATATATTTTAATTTTCATTTGAATTTGTATTTTATATATTTTATTTTATGTTTTAAATTTCTTTTTCTAATTAAAAGTTTCATATCTTTAATAGTTTGACAAGTTAAGGAAAACTATCGAGTTAGGTTAAAATGTTTTTACCATTAAAAACTTGTAATAGAGTTTATATTAAGTGTAAATTTTATTTTATTTTTGAAATTTCTCTAGCTCAACAGCTCTACTGTTAAAGCCAAATGATTGCCACATTAATATAGATCCATCTAATCCAGAAAATTTTGGCTTTGATATTTCTCCTTTCTATGATAGTTCCATTATTTATAAACAATTTTTAAACACAGTTTACATCAGATTTTAAAATAAATTTCAAATATGAAAAGATATTTTCAACGTTTAACAGAAACGTACTCAGAAAAAAAAAAAACTATCAAGTAACTAAATACCTTATTTGTTGCTGAGGGGGTTTATTAAAAACAAATGTTTTCGATCTACTCAATAGATCATACAAATATGGAATACATCTTAAAATGGAACATCACATTCAAAATTCAAAAATACCAATAACGGATCAACTACTTAGAATAAGAATTAAATCGTAAATAATATATAAATGTAAAAATAAATAACATAATACAGTGAGTGTTCGGTTAACGAACAGTTCAAATAGTGAACAAATTGGATAACAAACACTTTTGGGAAAAATTTTTATGATCGGACAATGAACACATGTTCGGACAACAAACACATGTTCGGTTAACGAACACTTTACTGAACAAACATAAAAAAAAAGCGACGGAAACGAATACCTATTGATTTTCCCTTGTCTTCGGGTGATAATTCGAAATTCTTTCGGAGTGTGGGAGATGTCAACATCGACGTCAACCCAATACTGATCGGATAGTATAATATTCCTCTGAATTTTGAAACTCTCCCTTGTAATTCCAGCTTTCTGTTTACCTTTCTGACAAATAATTTTTTATAGTATTCGCGAGACTGTCCGACGGGCACTTGTTAAGTTTTGCGTCAGGGTTTATTTACGAAAGGTAAAAGTTTAACTGTCTCATAGAATATTTGTTAACGTTTTAATACCAAATTTCAAATTTCATCCAGGCCTTGCATTTAAATAATTTTTTGTGGGCTAGCTGATTTCTGTTCTCTGAATTTTTGTAAGTCGTAACTATGAAAGATATATCAAGAAGTCTCAAGCTGCTAATGGAGTAATGAAAATCACATCTGAGAAATAAAGAGCATTTTAGAGCTCATAATGGAACCTGAAACTGATCTGACGACAGAGGAACTCCGAGAACTCTCAAATAAAAAATACCAAAAAACTCAGCGAGATGTGTTTTATTTTGAAAAAGAGGAAGACGAAAGAGGATCAATGTCGACATCTGTTACTAAAGATCTTTTAAAGAAGTAGGAGGATGTCAGAACAACGATCATGCAAGTGGCATCTAAACCAGAATAAAGTTAATGTAGGGTTGGGGATCTCTAGAATTACAATACTGTTAATTACTTCCAAAAAATCCTGAAGAAAAAAGAAAAGCAATTGACATTGGAAAGATTCTTTAACCTCCACAAACAGAAAAACATGACTAATAAAAATGCAAGACTAGATATATATGTATTTTTACTATTACATATAAATAAATGTAGTAAAAAAGTATATATTTTTTATGTTTTGGAGTCTCTGGAATGAATTAATCAAATTCCCATAAAAACCTATTGTAAATCGATAATCGGTTAACGAATAATTCGGATAACGAACAAAGTCTTGGAATGGATTATGTTCGTTAACCGATCACCCACTGTACAATATTTAAACAATAATACAACATAAAAATAAAAGTTATTAAGTTCTGGCTAATGTGGTTACAGATCATATTACAGTTATGAGCTACTTGTAAGCTTTTTAATGGCAAACTTCCAAGCCTAGGGTAGACCCTCCGCATCTCTGGCATTTATACATCCTTCATCAAGTTTGCTCCTGTATATTTCCATTTTTTTATTTTTATGTTGTATTATTGTTTAAATATTGTATTATGTTATTTATTTTTACATTTATATATTATTTACGATTTAATTCTTATTCTAAGTTGTTGATCCATTATTGGTATTTTTGAATTTTGAATGTGATGTTCCATTTTAAGATGTATTCCATATTTGTATGATCTATTGAGTAGATCGAAAACATTTGTTTTTAATAAACCCCTCAGCAACGAATAAGGTGTTTAGTTACTTGATATTAACATAATCAATAAACATTCGCTTCAACTTTATCTTATTTTTTAAATAATTGTTTTTAAGCATTTCTCTAATAAACTAATGTATTTTAGTGAGTAACTGGCTGTAAAGAATCTACAGTTGAATATCTGTATTTACAGATATTTCATGCCAACAATTCCTACAAAAATGTTAATTTCAATGTAAATCGATACTCTTGCTAAAATAATTCCTGAAATTTTCTACATATACTCAAGAACTTCCAGAAAAATGTTTAAATGTGCTTAAAAAGTTTTATTTCTGTTTTTAAATATTTTATATACATTCTTATAAAAATTCTGTGTAAATTTTTATCATAAAGTTGAAAACAAGGCATGAATCAGGATATTCACCAGACACATAGAACACAAAAAGGTTAGAAGTTGTACTACTTGGACAATGCTCACTGATACTGAAGCCATGTGTCCCACCATCATTTTGAGTGAATACACTGAGCAGCAGCCAAATTTTTAGTTTGATATACACAGTCCAGTCACATTAATATGACCACCTGTCAAAAGCTAGAATGGTCCGCAAGGACAGATGTGTACTTCTGTTGATCCATCGTTCCTTCCACAATGATGAGTGCACCTGGGGAATGTCACGAAAACATTCCCCACACCATAATGCTTCCTCCTCCAGCTTGGATGCTTGCAACAATTGTTGCAGGGTGTTTGCTTTCAGAGGCTTTACGCTGTATATGCCAACGTCCATCTGTCCAATGGAGCATAAAACGTGATTCATCAGAAAAAGCCACCTGTCGCCACTCAATGGACATCCAGTTGCCATACTGGCATGAAAATTCCAGTCTTTGTCGCAGATGAACAGGAGTCAGCATAGGTGCTTTAACCAGGTGTATGCTGCGAAGGCCCATACGCAGCAACATTCACTGAACTGTTGTCGAGGAGACACTTTTGGTAGCTCCTTGGTTCATCTTGGTGGTCAATTGGTCAACAGTTGCATGTCTATTTGTCCGAACACATCTCCGCAGACGTTGTTCACCTCTGTCGTCTATGGTGTGTCATCCTTGTATATATTGTCGGTCGGTGTTATCGTCTTCGTCATGTAAAAAAAAAAAAAAACTTTTTTTTTTGTTTTCCTTAGCTTCGGATTTATTTCCTTTTTGTGTATGTATGTATGTATATATATCTAGTTTTTGTATACTGCCAATGTGGTTATTGTATTGTAAAAAAAAAAATTTTTTTTGTTTGTTTTTGGGCGGCTTTTGTGTGGCAGCATGGTGTAGGTGGAGGTGGTATATATATGTGGGGGAACCAGAAATTCGGCATTCTGGTTCTTGGTGTTCGAGTTGAAGGTGCGTCCTACGGGTGTATTATGTGGACTCTTTGTGTTGACCGCCACGTACCAGGCCTACACCAGCTTCCTGTGTTGTAATCTGGACTACATTTTTGGTATATAAATTTTGTTTGATTCTGTATTGTACTCGTCTCCTTCTTTCGTGGTAATCTTTTTTTTATTCATCCCTGCGAATATCATCCTACAAATATTCGCAGATCCCGCAATGGCCTGTGGTGCACCACATTTGCCACATTGCTGATTTTGGATAGTGCCATTTTGCCATGCACGGTATACTTTTACCACGGCGGCACGCGAACAGTTTACAAAATTGGCCATTTCAGAAATGCTTCCACCCTTGGCCCAGAAGCTGATGATCATGCCCTTCTGGACATCGGATAAATCATGTCGTATATCCATTAAGCCAATGATTGCAATGTGTGTCACTTACCTCAGATATCCTTCATATACCCTCCACTGCAATGTGTTGCTACCTGCCACCTATGATTAGTTATTTCACATTGATGTCGACAGTAAGGGGTAGTCACATTAATATGACTGGACTGTGTATATTACAACCATTAGTATAAAAACACAATCCAAGATTACGGATCTAGCAAATGCTAAATGTGGAAACTCAATTGTACTCCAAAATATTGAATTATTTGAGAATAAAATAACACAAGAATAAGAACCTTTGCAAGATCCAATTTCCTTATAAAATGTTAAATGAAAAAAAAAAGATCAATTCTAGATTTTTATTGATTTTGAATTCATTGAAATACAATACGACTACTGAAATTAAAACATATTTATAACATTAAAGATCCATAGTTCATGAAATACTTCTAAAACTGGAACTTCTATTTACTTATAACTTCTAAATGTGCAATAACCTTACAGTTATGTGAGCTAGCAGGGGGCCACTATTCTCTCTAATTGAAAATATAGGCAAAAAAAAAAAAGCAACAAAATGCCTATTGCATAAATCCAAAATAATCCAACAAGTGGTTTCAAAATTTAAGAAATCCATAGTGTTTATCACAGACACAAAATATTTTAAATTCCATCCAGATTGATTCATTGGTATTAGAGATATCAAGAGTCAAAATTAGCACTTTAACATTATAGGTGTGGCTGAACTCTAATGTAAGAGAGCTACCAGCTCTACAGTAATTGTGAAATTTTAAAAATATCAAATTTATTATTTTTCCATTAGTTTAAATCATTTTAAGTAACTATTATAATCAAGCTTCCTTTCATTTTCATAATCTTTGAGTTGCATTATTACACCGCAAGACATATTATAAAATGTTTATTCACATTATACTATTATCGATTTTTATTCAGTACAGGTATCCCTGGTACAACATGGCACTTCTACAAAACAATTTCACTCTAACATGGGACAAAAATTGGGGATATCCCCCATTTCAACTTCACTCTAACACAGTTCAAGAATTCAGGAAATTTCCCATAAAAAATTTCACAATTTTTAAGTGCAAACTCAGTTTTTCGATAATTTTTCAAGTAGCATATGTGTTGTCTCAAATTTGCCCATGGATTTTAGAATATCGAAATTTTCGATTTGTTTCATGGTTTACTATGGTATTAAATATTTTCTTTAATTATAAATGTCAGTGTAATTTTGGCCTGTACCTTTAATATCAGACTCCCCTCATAGATTAATTGTCGTATTTAGTAAAGTTTATTTAAACATTTTTAGGCATGTGTTGTTAAACATTTTTAACCATACGTAAGTAATTATTTGTAAAAATGATGAACAAAATACAGCAGTATTGTAAGTTGTTCTCAACTCAAACAATTCAGTATTCCAGCACAAATTCTTGGAAAAAAAAATTACTCTGTACTTGACTGAACAAATGTGACCCTACAACAAATTTTTGATAATAATATATTTTTGTTTTTATTTTGTCATCCATAAAAAAAGTTATGATAAAAATAAAATGAAGATGTTGCTGATATTTCTGATCAAGATTGACAAGATAGATCAGATGATGATGACACTTTGTAAAAAGAAAACATCCTCATTTGACTAAAATTAATATTAATGTGTAATAATGTACTTTTAACTGTGATTGTTAATTAATTATCATTTAGAAATTAATTATTGATTGCTTTAACTAATATATTTCTTTAACAATATATATTTTTTATATTGCATATAATTATATTTTTTATATATTTTATATTTTCTTTAACAATATATAAAAGCAATATATACACATTGTTAAAGCAATATAAATATATTTATTGGCAAGGATAAGGTGTTATTTATCTGTTTGATGATTTGCTGGGTACTGTTTGATATTGTTATATTTCTGTTAGTGACAGAAACAATAGTATACTTTTGTTAACTTTTGGAACCTAACCCAGATTTTGATTAGTCCTTTGATACAGCACAGATTCGAATAACACAACACTTTTTCAGAATGTAACTAAAGTGTTATACAAGGGATACCTGTATTTAATTCTACTTTAATAAGTCATTCAATGTAATCACTTTATCTCTCTCCTTTTTCTTTAAATTGCTGTTCTAAATGCACATTACTTTCATCTGTTATCTAATAAATTGATCTTATAAAAAGTATGATCATTAATACATTTTCCAGTTTAATTACTTTTAAATTTTAGCAGCCGAAGACTTAAAAATCATATTTTCACTTATGTTATAGCATTAATTTTCAAATTATGATGTTTCAAGACAACATCTTGGAACATTATAATCACAAAATTCTCTCATATCAATACAATAAATATTGTTAGACTTAAATCCTGTTAAGAAATATTTATTTAAACACAATTTATAATTAAATTTTAATCATTACAATTTCTTTCACATTTGATTTGCCCAGAATATTAACGTACAGTAGAGTCCCGTACAACGCGAGGGATTTGTTAAGCATTATAGGAAATTGCGTTACCGAAACCTGCATTATCACATGATTTATGAAAGTTTAAACCTTGGCCTATAAGTTAATAAAAAAAAAAAAAAAAAACGTATACAGTAGAGCCTCGAAAACTCAACCTAATGTGGACCGAAGGGTGACCAAGTTTGTAAAAATGCCAGGTTATCGGGAATGGGGTTAAAAAAGGATAAGTATGCGTGTTTCCTCAGAAAATATTATACTGTACTTGTATGTATTGTTTACTTGAGAATACAACAGAGAATAAACTGCCCAAATATCTTTAAACAAAGGAAAAGTACATACTTTATGAAGGTATGGAGCCTTTGCTACATAAAAATGAAAATTAATGAATACACTGTGTACAGTAATTTACCTGATAAGACAGACCTCAGAAAAATACTTTATGAGGCATAAACCTGCCTATGATAAAAATTAATTATCTAAGGGTATTTTTGCCCTGCCAGGGTGTGGCCGAGTTATCCGGAGTGCCGGGTTATCGAGTGCCGAGTTTTCGAGGCTCTACTGTACCTCTGATTGGCAAAATTTGAGGGTGTTGCTTGCTCTCTACTCTACTCTACAGCATAATATTTTAATTTCTCAACATTTTAAAATTAATTACCTTCTTCTATGTTTATGTTTTTCTTTTCCTGTTTTTCTTCTTTTCTTTTTCTTCTTTTTTTGATCATGAGATTGTGATCTAAAAGCAACAATCATAATTATAAGAACAAAATTTTAATTTTTTAATTTGAAAATAAACAAATTATATATAGTTATTAAATAAAAAATTTTTACAATAAAATTCATAATAAATTTGAAACACTGACTGACTATAATGATTAAAAGTATTATTTTTATACATTTTGGAATTAATTGTAATTAAGTTTAAAAATATAATTTATTATATATAAATGTTTAATATTGTATAGTCATTGTATGTTCCACCATTTTTTCAAAAGTTTCTGTTAATCATTTTTTTACATTTTACTTTTAAAAGTCTTAAATAAAATTAATCGTTAATCTTACTATAGTAATAGCAAATAGAATGTTCTACTCAATGTTTAATAATTTTCATTTTAATGGTTATGCAAAAATATTTTTCTTTCATCAATCAGTTTACCAACATAATTTATTTTTGAACTATGGATTTCATATTTCTTTTTAATGTCATGTTTTATTAATTTACTAATTAATTCTATTGAAAAACAATTTATGGATGTTTACATAAAAATTTACTAAAACAACTAAAGTATTCGAAGAGCATAATAATAAAATAAGCATAATTCTTAGGGGGAAACACCCTAAGAATTATGCTTATTTTTACAATTTGTAAGAAATCAAATTTTTAATAAATACATAATATAATGTCTATGACTTTAACTGATTTGTATGATACAAATTTATATTTGATTAATTTATCATGAAACAGATCAATTAAATACTAATTTAATATGGCTGATATTGACAATTGTCAAAAATAAAATGCGATATCATATTCAAATATATTTGTAATAGTGTACAGAAATCAAATAATGCTTTATTACAGCTTATTTAATTAAATAACTTATTCTTACTGTTTCAGAAAAAAATTTTTTTTGAGTGAGAACATATTATTTAACAATACTCTAACACCATTTCACAGATATTCAACTAACATTCCTTAAATTACATAGTTATAAGATATTGGCATTATCATAGTAAATAGTTTAAAAACTAAATAAATAATTTAAATTACAGTAATGATGAAATATGTGGTTGTAATTACAATAATGTAACTTGTATCCATATTTCAACCCTTCTTTGAATTGAAAATCTGTAAATTTAAATGTTGGAATATTATGAGATTGTTATTGTTTCAGAAACATTAAAATGAGTAATTTTTGTCAAAAAATATTGAAATTATTTAAATGTATTGTATATGCACAATTAAACAATAATAACGTGTACATAAAGAAATATGTCAGAAATGGTCTTAGAATTCTTTTTGCATAATATGTAATCTCAAATTGTAAGAAATATTAATAATTTGTAGAAATGTTTCATTTGCATGACTTTTTCAAATAATCATGCACTGGATTATTTTATTTCTGTAATAAACTACAATCTTAAATATTTGATTACTTTATTATCAATGTGTGAAGTATTATTAATAAAAATTTCCATCAAAATAATGAATGTAAACAGGCTGCATTGACATAATTTCAGAGATTAAAAAATTAAAAGAAAATATTTCTATAAAGTATTTATTAAATCATATTTTTATGCATATTTATGATATTTTTAACAAAAAATTACTATGATAGAACTCCAATTATACAAAATAACATAACCTATGCTTCTTTGGATACTGAAAACTAAGGCAAAATGGATGGCTGTGGCCATTTCAAAGTTAAAATTATGAATATAAAAGATTTACATGGTATCACTTGTAAGTACCTTATTAAATTTATTCATTTGTAAGATTATTAATTATTATATAGCTGATATGTACAATAGCTTTAAGAATAAAAATTTGTATTATTGTAAATTTGTATTATTATTCCAGTTACATTTTAAATATGTGAAATCACAAAATTCATAAGTAAAGAAGGCAAAAATCCTCTCTTTTCAACAGAAAAAGATTATAATGTTGATCTGTTCACACATTAAGTATTTACATTTTAATATGATGGTTTGCCAGGAGTTGAAGTTAAATGATAAGAGCTAACAGCAAAAAAAATCATTCAGTAGTAAATCTTAACACTTTAAAAGATCTTTTGAAGAAAGTTTAAAGTTTTATGTTTTATAGTAGTTCCTCCATTATTTTCCACAATGATCCATTGTTTCCTTAGTATGGTTTGCATTAAAAGTACAGAGTGATCATAAAGTTGTCCCATTCAGAGAGACTGTAGCTTCAACCAATAAGCTGATAGACATCGACATTTGAGTATACAGTGAGTTATCAGTTAACGAGCATAATCTGTTCCAAAACTTTGTTCACTATCCAAATTGTTTGTTAACCGATTATCGATTTACAATAGGTTTTTATGGAAATTTTGATTAATTCATTCCGAAGACTCCAAAACATAAAAAATATATACTTTTTTACTACATTTATTTATATGTAATAGTAAAAATACATATATATCTTGTCTTGCATTTTTATTAGTCATGTTTTTCTGTTTGTGGAGGTTAAAGAATCTGTCCAATGTCAATTGATTTTCTCTTTTCTTCAGGATTTTTTGGAAGTAATTAACAGTATTGTAATTCTAGAGATCCCCAACCCTACATTAACTTTATTCTGGTTTAGATGCCACTTGCATGATTGTTGTTCTGACATCCTCCTACTTCTTTAAAAGATCTTTAGTAACAGATGTCGACATTGATCCTCTTTCGTCTTCCTCTTTTTCAAAATAAAACACATCTCGCTGAGTTTTTTGGTATTTTTTATTTGAGAGTTCTCGGAGTTCTTCTGTCGTCAGATCAGTTTCAGGTTCCATTATGAGGTCTAAAATGCTCTTTATTTTTCAGATGTGATTTTCATTACTCCATTAGCAGCTTGAGACTTCTTGATATATCTTTCATAGTTACGACTTACAAAAATTCAGAGAACAGAAATTAGCTAGCCCATAAAAAATTATTTAAATGCAAGGCCTGGATGAAATTCGAAATTTGGTATTAAAACGTTAACAAATATTCTATGAGACAGTTAAACTTTTACCTTTCGTAAATAAACCCTGACGCAAAACTTAACAAGTGCCCGTTGGACAGTCTCGCGAATACTATAAAAAATTATTTGTCAGAAAGGTAAACAGAAAGCTGGAATTACAAGGGAGAGTTTCAAAATTCAGAGGAATATTATACTATCCAATCAGTTGGGTTGACGTTGATGTTGACATCTCCCACACTCCGAAAGAATTTCAAATTATCACCCGAAGACAAGGGAAAATCAATAGGTATTCGTTTCCGTCACTTTTTTTTATGTTTGTTCAGTAAAGTGTTCATTGTCCGATCATAAAAATCTTTCACGAAAGTGTTTGTTATCTGATTTGTTCACTATCCGAACTGTTCTTTAACTGATCACCCACTGTATATGCTGTTCAAAGAATTCAGAAAAGAATTTTGCAAAGAAAAATTTTAGTTCCAAAACCATCTGCTACAGGTAAATCGCACTGTAAACAATGTTGTAACATTGGCAGACTTAAAAGACAGTATTACATTGCATGTGCACAGAATCACATTGAAACAGCTGGAAATATATACAAAAAATATTTGGTTTGAAAAATTATTACATGTACCTATTTTTACCAAATGTACCAGTAAAAAAATCAAATTACCAGCAAATTGGTAAAATCATTTACTGACAATGAAATCCATAATCAACTCCTATACCAGGAATAATGAATCTTTTTGAATCTTCATGTTGTACAGAAAGCATAATTATCTTTAAAAATATTTGCATGTGCTGAAACTTGCAAACTTTGAATAATAATTTTTAAATAAATGAAATGAATGTGTTTTAAATAGAATTAATGTAAAGGAGCTGATAAGATACTGAAATGAATACAAGACCATTAAAAAACTAAAATTAAGATAAATTAAAGTTGAACAGTAAAATAAACAAAGTATAAACCAAAAACTGGAAAAACTTCAACAACTCATAAATCAACATTTTTACTTCCTAGTAATAGGTTTTAATTAAACAAACATTTTATCTCACTTGATAAGCCTTCTTCAGGTTAACAACTAAATCAAAACATTTTGATAACTGATGTTCAAAAGAATGTTATAAGGTTCTACAAACACATAACTAACCAATATATTAAGAGGACATAAATATACCATAGAAACAAATAAGCCAGTCACTACATTGGCCATGTTTGCCAGTGAAACAGCAATGGAGACAGAGTTAGATAAGGCTGAAATGATACATCCTAATTTTAGAATTGATCACTTTAGGACCTTGAGATCTTTAAAGAGCAAATGGAAACTGCATTACAGTAGAGCGTTGATTATCCGAAAGTTAATTATCCGAAAGAATTCCAGTCGGCAAATTTAAATTATCGCCAGTGCTGTAGCGCTGCAGTCTTTGGCTATGTCTTGGACTACTCAAATATTTTACGTTTTTGATACTAAATTAACTTCTGAAGTATAATTTTTTACTGTTTTTATATTTTTCAATATATTTATTTTGTTTGTACAAAATAAAAAAATAATTTTTAATGATACAATAGTCTTCGTTAGGCTTAACATCGACGAAAATTCAACACAAAGCAACACGCAATGGAGAAAAATTTCAACATGGGATAGGCTAATATATTTTTTCGTACATAATCGGTTATCCAAAATATCGATTTTCCAAACAACCCCAGTCCCCAATTGATTCGGATAATTGACGCTCTACTGTATTTAAATATGCTATAGCTACTTGGAGATCATCATACATTCCAGGAGTTCCTGAAATGTATGAAATTCCCATTAAAAAAAAGTGATAGGGGTTTAGTAAACATTGGCTCAACAGAAAAGTCATTATTGAAATGGTTTAAAAAACACAAGTATGATATAGCATACAGGAAAGTCACCACCACCCTCTCTATTTATGTCTGAGATGAAAATGTTCCTTTGCAGCAACATGCTACTCTTCTCAAAACAAAGCAAGAGCCAAATATGTTAGAGCTATGGAGGCCCTGAAAATTTTAAAGATACATTAAAGGGTATTTGTATTAATTACAAACATGAGAAACCCATTTCCAGATCATGGCAAGTCCATTATGATTTGTCACTGTAAGCCAGCACATATCAATGAAAGCTGCTAATTTTGACAACATAACTGAAGTTGATCTTCAAATTCCATCAGTTCAAGTTTTTATAGTTTGTGATCTGTTGTACATTATCATTCCATTTTAGAACTCAATTGTTCCTGAGGAAGGCCTTTGGTGTAGGCAAAAATGTTTGAACTGCACTGTTGTTACTCTGCAATTGTCGTTGCTCTGTAAATTGGATGTAAGGTTACTGAAATATTCATAGTTATTGTCCAGTTTATGTATTTAGTATCAAGAAAATCTAATTAGGACATAGTTTCTTTCAAACATTAGTTACCAAATATCAGTGTTCCGATTCAGTTACTAACTTGAAGAAAGCTCATCAAGTGTTTGTTTAATTAAAAATTTGTTTAATTAAAAAGTATTCCTGAAAAGTATGGGTGTTGATGGATGAATTGTTGGGCAAAAAAAAAAAAAAAAACAAAATTCTATCATATGTTTATGTCAGATAATTTCTCCCAATGTCCCATTTTGGATATTCATGCCATAGATTAGCCATCCCCATTCTAGATACTTTTTTTGATTTAATAGTACTAGTCACAAACTTTTACATCTTTAGGTGCTTTTTCCATGAAAAAAATATTCTTTTATTTTTGCTTGATAACATTTTCAGTAAACTAGGCATGTTCTGTTTTTCATTTGCATGAAGTGTAAATTCAAACTTATCTTACAAGTATGTAGCTAACAAAATTGCTGAATGTTTTGTTTTGCTTTAATCACAAAGTGAATTTAAAGCTAACCATTCTGGCATAGAATTTTATACTTTTTAAAATGAGCTATGCTGTAGTGTAAGAGAATTTACATTTGCTCAACAATGGGTAACTAACAATGTGCATTTTTCCAAATATAAATATTTTCACATGTGAACATGCAACTAAAGAACAAAGGCCAATATCAAAAAAAATAAACTAAAAAGTTCTATGTAGGAAAGGTGCAGTAGTGATGAAAGTCCTCAAACTTTCATCACTACTGCACCAATGTTGTTTTTTCCTCTATCCTGGGATCTAAGGTAAATGTTTCAAAAGTTTTCTCCATTTGGCATTTTTCTATTTATTTGAAATGCTTGTTATAAGCAAATTAGAAGCTATATTTTAGCCAAGTAAAATTTTAATGTCAGATTTTTGTAAATCTTGAGAAGACAGTTCCAACAAAACAAATCTGATCAAAGTTATATTACTGGCTCTTGAGTAATTTGGATTTTAAATTTTCACTAAAGAGTATTAGGTGACACTTTTGGTCCCATAAACTAACACCAAACATATCATATGCTTTGTACAGATAGCATACTATCATTGTAATTCAATATTTCCCCCTTAAAAGAAAACTCCAGCAACAAGTTGATTAACTTTCCTGGCAACATTTGATGGCACCATCTGTTATGATATTTTGTTTAAAAAGTTTTTATATTTTTAACTATTTTAAGATGACAAAAAACTTATTTCTGGGATAGCAATGGATTTTATAAAAAAATTGTAAATCCTAATAACCAGTAAAATTGTCAGTAAGTCCAACCCTACTGGAGATACACACAATCCCCCTATCCCGTTGAGCTTTAACCACCAAAATTTAATGCCATCAATCCACTAATCAACAAACCTCTCTGCAAAATTTCAGAAATTTTTGACAAAAAGCACAGAAGTTATTAAGCAGGGAAAACAAAATCACGCCTCATACATACAAAAAAAAAACCCCTGAATTTTTTGGCATTTCTCGACAAGGTGTCCTATGAACAAAAATGTAAAAATCTTGGAGGGGTCACTTTTCGATAATCACCATACTTTCCCTGTTATATATAACAGCCAGGAAAGTAAAAGTTACTTTCAACACACTTTAGTATTCAGTAGAACAAAAGTATGAGTAAAAATATATAAAAATGTGCAAAATCAAATGAATGTGTTTTGAGGTATTCAATTTTGAACATTGAACATTTAAAAACTCAGGATAAAAACTGATGTTCAAATTAAAAAACAAATTATTAACTATTGTTCCATGTTCCTTCACCAACAAAATTCAACAAAGTACTGTACATCTTCATAATGCACTTATTTTAAGAAGTATAAATATGTTCAAGTAAACAGATTTTCCAAACAATTCAAATTTTAAAATTACAGAGTGGGTGGAAAGTAACTAAGCATTGAGAAATCACTATATTTTTTGTAGTAGTAATGCAATCATAATAAAAATGTATGTATGCTTCTTGTACATCAATCAATGCAATTTTATAATTCCTACATCAGTGGTTTGAGCAATGACTTAGAGAGGCTGCTTGTGCAGTGGATAAAAAGATGGCTAATTGCTTGGCTGTTCAGGAGAAAGCACAGATTGCTGCATGTTGTGAGATGTGGAAATCAGTGGTTACTGTGCAGAGATGCTGGTATATGATAAAAGAACATCACTCACTCACTCAATATATTTTATTGGTACATTAATTGAACATCATGTTGAAATCTATCCAGAAATAGTCAAGAACTGTCATTCAAAATTAAAATGACCACAGGTTCAATTGCAGAGGTACAGAGAAATGGCCATCCATCCCCATCACAATCTAAGGAAAATGAATTTGTTGGTCCCTACATTGAATTTTAACATATGCATCCATATTTCCATTTAATATCTAATAAGGTCATGTCAAATAATTTTCATCATCTTTGCATTACATATATAGAAATTATAGTGATTTCTCAATGCCTGCAGTCTGTCTATGGAAAGAATTGATTTGCGAGCACATGTGATGATGTTTCAGTTAAACCAATCAGCACATTTCCTAGAGATGTCAACACTTTTTGCTTAATATTTCAAGGAATATGTGAATTTTATTTTATTTTCTCTCACTAGATGGCAGAACAGCTTTTCAATTAATTGTGATAATTTTTTATACCATTCATTTGCTGTGAAGAATGATGCACTTAACTACTACTACAGCAAACTTCCTCGTATTCTAATGCCATTGTGTGAAGCTTTCATAACACTGTTT
Organism: Centruroides sculpturatus; assembly: GCF_000671375.1. Classification (NCBI taxonomy): domain Eukaryota; kingdom Metazoa; phylum Arthropoda; class Arachnida; order Scorpiones; family Buthidae; genus Centruroides; species Centruroides sculpturatus. Next base: position 517,676 of record NW_019384811.1, read on the forward strand.
GTAATGATGGTGATATGTTTAACAAACAAAGAAGAAACCAAAAGTAACTTGCTGCAACTAAGCAATCGATGGCTGATGCTCATTGGTTAATACCAAAGTTCATTCCTTCCTTGAACAGACTGTAGTTACTTTCCATCTACTCTGTGGGATAAAATAGAGCCTATTCTTTTGTATGCTGCACCTATCTGGGTAGCAGCCACCCAAACAGTGCACATTCAATGCAAACTCCTAAAGGCACAGAGGATTGCCGCTCTACATATTTGTAGAGCATACAGAACGGGTCCTACTTCAGCCCTGCTTGTCATTGCAGGCCTTCTTCCAGTGTATATCAAAGCCAGGATGGCTATTTTGAACTGGAATATCTATAACAAAATGAATGACAAAGTTTCCAACAGCAGCAATAGTCATAATAACATCCTCTCTGTTTTTCCGGACCACATAAAGAGCGACATCGCTAACTTTGGCATCGAGCACAAGCTGGCAGATTCCGACTATTATGAAAATTATCCTACTTATCCGTGACAACTACTAAAGTGAAGATGTTGACAGCGACTTCTCCATCTATACTGATGGATCGAAGAATCTAGCAGATGTTGGGCAGCTTTCATCCTTTACCACCATAACACCGGTGTCACCCACAGATCTGCTTTCAAGCTGGGTCCGCACTGCAGTGTGCCGCAGGCGGAAATCCTGGCCATTGCCAAGGTGATGGATCATATCTATTCTGATTGGTTCCCTCGCAACAAAACTATCACCATTTACACTGATAGCCCTCCATTCCATCTTCAGTCCCCATAATAAGGGTGACAATATCCGGCAAATCCATCATTATCTTAGCACTAATAGCCACAAGCATGTGATTTCTTTTAGGTGGGTCCAGGGACACACTGGTGTACCTGGAAATGAGGCAGCTGATCAGCTGGCCAAACAGGCTGCTGCTTCCAGCCTTACTCCTTGCTGCAACAAAATTCCTGCTACAAAAATCAGGCAATGGACTTGGGAATTCGCTCTTGGTCAATGGCAAGAAGAATGGGATAACGGATCTACAGGCAGATTAACGCACACCTTTATCCCAAGCGTTAACGAAAGACTTAAATGGAAACACTTCAAACCAACATTCTCCATGACCCAGTTAATTACTGGACATGGTAATTTCAATAGCTATTTAAAAAGGTTTCATCTTAAAAACATGGACATCTGTCCCTGCAACAGTACTTCAATCCAAGACAGCCAGCATTATCTGTGGGACTGTGAACTTTTTAAACAGGAGAGAAACAGACTCATGGGGCATGTGCTCCATGCTGGAAACAACTGGCCATGCCCTAACAGCAGACTCATGGAATGTTTATCGACATTTCATCAAGTTTCTAGAAACAACAGCAGCACTCAACCCACCACACGGTCAGCAGTCTGCTAGTAATGATTGATCAACTGGTTGTCTTTTCTCACGGCAATTGTTTCAGGTTTCCAACCAGCTCCTCTTGTTTTGCACGCTTCTTGTAAGCGATTTCTCACTGTACATATCATGTAATTTATTATGTATATTTAAGTTGTAGCTCTTATGTATGTATACTTTTTTTTTGTTTTTTATTTACTTGCCGCTGTCTGGTGCACATCAATGTATTTCGGTCAATTCTTTTCTGTATTATGTTTTGTTATGCCTTTATGCCTTCAATAATTGTGTTGCAGGCGCCATGTACTCTCACCTGTCTCCCCCACTTTGTCCCCCTTTCATCCCCTATCCTTCATCTCCCTCACTCCCATTTCACCAACTTTTCTCCTCCAACCTCCAGGTCGTACCTATGAGTGGAACCTGGAGGCACCCCCCCTCTTTCAACTAAAATAAATAAATAAATGTCTATGGGATAAAATCAAATATGAAAATTTTCCAAAATGCTTTGGCAGGGCTTCATATAGGTGCATAACAAATCCACTCCTTAAAATTCATCAAAATTTGGCATTACAAAGGTCAATTTCTGCTTGAACTGACATGAAATGTGAAATTTACAGAATTTCTTAAAATACAAAATTATAAAAGAAACAAGCTTCAATTTGTATAATATTCAAAACAGCAAATTAAAAATAATATTTCTATGAGACATACAACCTATAAACAGCAGGACAAAGACAAGACATGTTCCAAGTACTATGAATAGGGACTGTAAAAAATTTTGTTGGAAGGAATCATTCCATAAAAATTTTATCTATAAAATGTGGTCAGAATACACTGTATGAGCTTCTAACATTGGAATATCCAATCTAGACCTAACAATTTTGCCACAGTTCACCTAAGTTAATTTGAAAATTTATTTAACAGAATGAATGCACTTTTGCAAATAAAGACGAACAAGCTGCAAATCACACCGATACACAATAATTTAAAAAGGAATTGAAAGTCAGTAAAAAAAAAACCACTTTGAAAAGATGTTGGACAGAGATGTGGTTACAATATTGCCAAAATGCACCTATTCTGATTGCTTTGTTTTTATAATTTTGCCAATGTGATCAAAGAAGGTAAGACATCTATCAAATATGATACACAAATCATCTCAACATAAATGACTAAATAATTACAGATAAAGAACAGAAAGAGGTATTAATTTTTAGATTAGAAGTGTCAAGAATATTAGTCAATAACATATTGTCATTTTGGAGAAGATCAGGATTCAAATTAATCAATTTCATATCATCTACTTATAAAATAATATCAGATGTAATATTAGCATGGGCAACAGCATAATCAACGTAACACATACACAAAAAAACTACTCGAGACAGAGCCCTGAGATGGTGCACATTTGGGAAGATGAAAAGAAAAAAAATCTCTGAGCTTAAACACTAATTAATCTTAACAAAAATTAATTAATGAGCCAATCTATAATCAAGAGATGAATCAAAAACTAATAGGCTATCTAACAGCCTAGATTATATACTATTATATATTATTTATCTTGCTATTAAACAAGCATTTGATTCTGTTACCTTGATGGTAACAGAATCAAATGCTTGGTCCACAATCAAATGCTTGTCAAATGCTACATGTTCGCCATCCAATGTAAATGAGTTAAAAAGTCCTCTAGCTGTGGCCAGTATTATTATTAAATAAATAAATACATTAAAATTACTTATAATGTAAATGAGTTAAAATACTTTTTAACTCATTTACATTGGACGGCGAACATGTAGCCTCAAATAAAAGGTCGGTATCACCGTAAATTGGTTATTGCCTCTGTCAAGCGTGTGAAAGGACAAATGAAGACTGACTCAATTATATTTATAGTCCTAAAGGAAATATATTTTTTTCTTCTTATGAATTCATCCTGGCAATTTATTTTTAATAATGTCTTGTGTTTGTAGCAAATTGGAACAAATGAAACGATTATCTAAAGAGCAATGCTGGAAGGGCAAAATTTGAAGCATATAATTTTAGGATAAATGAAGTTATATAAGCAGCACTCAAAACTCTTTATCAATGCAGTGGGACAAAATGATTTCCCATCATTTCTGAGAATAGCAATTAGAGTTAATCCAGTAATCTGGTTAAATCAGTGAAAATACAAGTGAATTGTTGCCATCAAGTATCAATATTATAATTAAAAAAATGAACTTGAACTGGACTATTAGTAGAATCCAAAAAGAATGCCATTAGACTTTGAAAAAAACTGAAAGCAGAGAGAAAAAATGCATATTTTTGCACAATGTGAAATAATGTCTTTTGAGCCAAGTGTAAATATTAAAAATTTTGAAAGGCCAATATATTCACAAAAGTTCTTTCAATGTTTTTTAAAAATTTGGGTATAACAGCCCCGAATGTTTTAGGATCCTGTGAAAATTTAAACAACAGAATTAAAGTAATCATTAAATTTAATTTGAGATTGGAGATAAAATTCCTTTTGGACTATTTTATGAATATACAAGAACCTAGAATTTCAGATTTCCACAGGTGTCAAAACTTCCTCATATAATTTCTTAAAGTTTTAATTCAGATTTGAAACAACTGTTTGAATTTAAGGTAATTCTTTTCCTAGAATGCAAGCCCAGATAGCACACTCAAAACAACTGAAAACAATATTTTTCTTAACTGGGATAATACAGATTTCCAAAAATGACAAATCAAATAAACACAATTATCTAGAACATAATTGTGATGATTTATCAAAAACAAAACTTGCCAAGGGCTCTCACTTGACTTTCCTGGAACTCAAACAGGAAGTTAAAAAAGTCAGATAATTTTCAATTAAACCACAATATAAAATTTAAGTAACAACAGAACCCTGAATGGAGTAATTTTGTTGAATTATGATAAAAATCTCCATTCAAAAATATTTAAGTTTAAAAATTTCTAAGACTCAAGATAAAAAAAATCCAGCAACAAGTTTGTAACTTTCCCAGCAAAAATACTTATAATTAAGAAAAACTAAGACACATTACCACAAAGTTAAAATTTTATGTGATACCATCTGTTACCAAAAGTTATTAAAAAATAAGTTTTATATTAATTAATTATTATAAAAAGCAAAAAAAAAAAAAATTAATTTCAAGGATAGAAATGAGTTTTTAAACAAATCATAAATGCCAATAATGAGTAAAGTTTTCATTAAATCCAACCCCACTCAAAATAAAACACACAATCCTCGCTCCTTGACATCTATGCTTCGTAATTTAATAGCATCGATGCCCCTTATAGACAACTTACCATGCCACATTTCAGTTCTTAATCTTTATCTCATCCTGAATATTAAACAAAATAGACGACAACAGACACATACAAACTTTTTCCATTTTTTTCATCTTTTCGGTTTAATGGGATCTCAAAATCACAAGATATCCAAAGAACCCAAAGGATCATATTTGACACAATTACAATACTTTCCTGTGTTATATTATAGCAACCAGGAAAGTGAAAGTACTCAAAATGTTATTAATAAAATTAAAATATGTGGTATTGTACTATTATACCACAACACGACTTAACTCAAACTAGATGTTACAGCACACAATAAAACACCAAAATAGCTAAAATAAGTTAAGTTATTTTTGTGATCTTCACTGGACTTGTTACGTATTGTGGTATTATTCTGCGGTACTGTATTGTAATATTATATTTATAACTAGATTTGTGTGTGTGTGTGTGTGTGTGTTTGTTTATTTGAAAACAGCATATTATATGTTTCTTTTAATTTGAAAACTTGTATAATAAACATTGAAATATCATGCAACATTTAAAAATTAAAATTAAGAATAATGCAATAATTACATAAAAATTTATAAATAATTACTAATTACTTAACTTTAAACATATTTATCAAATAGTATTAACTTTATTTTCTTTTATATGAGGAATCCTTAAACTTTACCAATCACTAATAAATAATAATTATCAATTCAAATAAATAAATATTTACATATATTAATGATATGAATGTGGCATTATACATCAGTAATAGTAATGAATAAATTCTGTCTATGATGTTAACACAAAATTTTAATGAAAAAGTAAAATATATAAATTAACAAAATATGCAAGTACATTCAGCAATATACAAGCCTGCCAGCATCAGGCAAATTGAACACAATAGCAGAAAACAAAATTTTAAACTTTGTCATGTTATAACATAAAAATATGTCATAAATAAATAATATATGTAAATAATGACATAAATTACAATTATTATTTACAATGGTAAATATAAAGATAAAATAGGAAATATCCTAAAAGGTAGCCAATAAATGGAAGATAAGACATTATCTTGTGGAGTAACAGCAATGCTCAGACAGTACGAATGTATGACTGTCACACATTCAATTGTTCAAAATGCATAAGATTTCTTGTCACCACAAAGCCAAGTAGCCGAGTTTCGGCTCAAAAGAAGTAGTCAACACTGACATAGAAAGTTCAATAGTTTGCTTGAGTTGTAATATGTCTCTCTGATATTTGCTGATATGATGACATATCATTCTGACAGTTTCCCCTGTAAATTGTGTTATAATGTCTTCCATTGACAAGAAATTGATTTATATATAAGAAACTCTATGAATTTTTAATAAACATGTAACAGCCATACATTCATACAGCCTGAGCATTGGGTATTACTCTGCAAGATACAGTCAGTCTTAGCTTCCATTTATTGCTTACCTTTCTAAATATTTCCTATTTTATTTTTATATTTATCCTGATATTTAAATGTTATTTACTTACGGCATAAATATTTCACATTTGTGTTATAAATAATAATTGTAACTTATGTTATTGTTTGTGTATATTATTTGTAACACAGGTTATGTCATAGTTTATGTCAGTACAGTATTAATACTTGTAGATGTTATATTCAAAAATTTTTCTTCTATTCCAATAAAAAACACCTCTATGTAAGCTGAAATAAATTTAGCTTCAACAACACCTTAAATACTCTTTTCAGTAATACTTTACTCTTTTCGTGAAAACATTCGTTTAAATAAATTAAAGTCTTGTTGAAAAGAGTATTTGAACTGTTGTTCAATCTATTCCAATATTTTCAGATTTTGCCCTCTACCAATTATGTGTTTGTTTTGCCTAATGATGGCAGGCTTGTACCAATATATCGCCAAAGTACTTGTAAACTTTGTTAATTCATCCATTTTGCCTATTCATGAAAATTTTATGCTTACATCATTGACAGAGTTTTTCCTTCTATTCATTTATATATATATATATATATATTTAATATATATCTCTACAAATTATAAGTACATAAATTACTTAAAGATTAGACATGCAAACATAAATACAGATCCCAAAATTTTAAAACAGAATAATTTTTACTTTAATATCCTTAAAATCTTTAAATATCAGGTAAGTGTACAATATATTATACACTTAAAATAAAAAAACTTCACATTACCTTACAAGAAAAGCCCTGAAAAGTCTTTAAAAATAAGAAAAATAAAAACAATCATTGGTTTTACTATTTTGATTACTGTTAATATATGGTAGATTTCAATATTCGTATTTAGTCACACGATTGAAATTTCAAAATTAAATGATTATACAATCAAGTTATAATAATAAGAATACCCATAATTTCTAAAATCTCATCAATTTTGATCCATGTTCATTTATTTAATTATGTTTTCAAACAGTACAGAGCATCCGACATAAAGCTGGCCCCGCTCACCAATGGAGTAATTTACTGTAATATGAAGAATATTGGAAAAAACAAACAAAAAAAACCAAAAAAAACAACAACTTTTTGCAAACTTAATTTTATTTGCAAAAGATTATGGAAACTTTCATAACTGATGCTTTGTGTAAGGCAGTCTGACTTTATACAATCGGTGAGAGGAATCAGTTTTACATGGATCCCATATATAGGGTGGGCCAACGAAAACGAAACGGCAGCGTTATTGTGTTCATCCCAAGCAAATCGCTCGGACAGGTCGATTTTATTCCCAAGCGGGACATCTTCTGCAATAAAGTTTTTGCGATTCTGAATACAACAAAAAATTTTTAAAAACTCATTCATTTTTTTCTGAAATAAATGTTTGTGTAGTTAATAAAAAAATGAATGAGTTTTTAAAATTTTTTGTTGTCTGTTGTATTCAGAATCACAAAAACTTTATTGCAGATATCCCCTTGAGAATAAAATCGACCTGTCCGAGCGATTTGCTTGGACGAACACGATAACTCTGCCGTTTCGTTTTCGTTGGCCCACCCTGTATAAAGTCTTAGAGAACCAATCAATTTCTCGTACATTAATTATCTTAAAATATAGATAAAAATTTATATGAAATATAAAATTTATACATTATATTTATTACATAGAAACTAAACAAATTTTCAATTTAAGCAAATTAAAATATAAAAGTAAAATGCAAAATATTTATAATATAATTTTTGGCATTGAGAAAATTTTAGATATAATTTTAACTTACTTTTCCATAACTGATGGCAATATAATTATTTTTCAAAAGCAATTAGATTTATGAAATTTCAAATTTAAGTAGAAAGAGCAGATTTTATTTTTAATTTTTGTTTTGAAATTTATAATCATTTCATGAAATAATATATAAAAAATTATTATTTATACAAAATTATATAATTCAAAATATTGTAATTAAGTAATATATTTGTCTCCATAGATTCTGCAAGCTAAAAAGGGGGAGAAAACATTAGAATTTTATAATAAAAAACTTCAGCATTCATTCATTCATTACTTCCATATTAAGTATTAATTCACAATATCTTCATATAAAAATATTTGTGAAATAATAAATTATTGGGTTGTTCGGAAAGTAATTTTGTTTTTTTTCCATGGAAAAAACTATTTTTATAATAAATAAATACTTTATTGAATTATATATCAACCATTTTGGTCAAATATCTGTTGTCATCATTTCTGGTAGTAGCATGATTTCACATTCATAAAAGTTTTGATCGTAGCTTACAAAAAACTGATCCAAGTGAGTTTTGACATTATCATTTCAAGTAAATGTCTTACAGTTAAAAAAATTTGTATAGACCAGAACAAGTAATAATCTGAGTGTGCTCGATCTGGCGAATATGGTTGGTGTGATAGCACGTCCCATCTAAGTTATAACAGTTTCTGACAAGTTACCTTGTGTGTAATTTGACATTATCGTGGTAAAACACTACACCTGTTTTGTTAATCAATTCTGCCGCCTTTTCTGTTTGATCATATCACTTAATTTGTTTACTCAGTACACTTTCGAATCAATTCTTAAATTTTCTGGTAAAAGTTCCAAAGAAAAAAAAATTCCTTAAAATCCCACCAAAGAGAGCATCTCTCTCTAAGAATATGTGGAACCCATATATCGAGCTTTGAAACGAAACCAATTTGTTTCAAGTTATCATAAACGGTTCAATTTGACAAATTTAATCTCTTAGTAATTTCACGTGTTGTTATTTGGCAGTTTGATTCAATCAGTCCCTTTATTTTGTTTTAATTGGCTTCAACTGGCCATCCAGAACGTGGTGCATCTTCAATATTGAAATTGTCAGAACGAAATTTTGTAAACCAATTTTGGCACTGTCATTCTGTCAATACATCTTCTACATACATGTCTCACAATTTTTTTCTCGCTTGAACAGCATTCTTACCTTTTCAGTAATAAAAGAGCAAAATATGCCGAAAATTCTGCTTTCAATCTTCCATATTTGATGGGACACAAAAAATAAACAATTGCACAGAATCAAACAAAATTTTTTACAGATAAGCCTTAAAATGCTAGCTATCAAAATATATAATGATAATACGGTTTAGAATGAAAATGGCGTAAAAAATATGTCTAGTGGTAAAAAAAACGAAATTACTTTCCGAACAACCCAACAGTTGTTATATTTACTTACAAATTGACAAAGGTTATATTATTAACAATGAAATAACAAATATAATGTTTCAAATGGGGAATTTTCCATGAATTATTCTTAAATGGCAATGGATTATCAACATACTTAAACTTACCCATATATACTTTTTCAGTTAATAAATACAATGCAAACATAAATTATGCCAATAAAACACACTGGTTTACAATTTTTGACAAGTTTTTATTATTTTATACAAAATTGTTTTACCCATAAATTATTTTTTAAATTAGTGTAATTTTACATAAAGAAAGACTTGATATTCTAAAAAAAACTAATTTCATATATGTATTTTATAGAGAAATAATCCTTTTCTGAATAACATCTTAATAACACAAATAGATAATAAACTTTAACTTTTCATTAAATCATAAAATTCTTTTACAGGAAAAGTTAATAATAATAAGAAGAAAAATATACATTGCTTTTTTTATATATATTTATTTAATCTGTTATTTAACAACCTAAGAGAGTTAATTATGTTAAAAAATAGATATTTTAGTACAATAACTATCTTGGAAACAAAAGAACATTTAATAAATTTTAATCAATATATAAATGAATAAAATAATACAGAACAACAAAAACAAACTAATCATATAGTTCAGAAATGGGCAAATGCGGCTCTTGCTGAAAATGTTAATTTCTGCTTTTTATTATTATTTTTACAATTTTATTTCCACAATTTTGTGAAAATATATTTATTAAAAAAATTCAGTATTTGTTTTATATTATATTTATATTTTATAATAAAATCACGGTACAGAATAAAAAAGTACAGAACTGCGGCTCCCATGCATTTTGCAAAACATACATTTCGGCTCCTACTGAACTCTTGTTCGCCCACCCGATATATTTAGATATTGTTTACAGATGTAATTACAAAATGTAATAAAATAATATAAACTGCCTAACAAAATTACCACAACATACATTAAAACTGTTAAATCTTAATATATTAAATCAATATAATCCATTTTATTTTACACTTTTCTTCCAGAACCTTCTAAATTAATTAATAAATTTATCAAGAGATGAAACCAAATGCCTACCTCTAGGCCAAATTATTTCACATTTAATTATTAAATAGTAGCATTATTATAGCCAATGTAATCAGGCAATCTTTTGGCATTAATTGAAAAATTGGATAATGAATGTTTGTATTTGTACTAAAGTATCTTTTCCACTAACTGCTACTAGAATTTCTGGTTTGCATTTGTATGCTAGAGCAGGTTGCTTACTTTTGTCTGGATTTTGTCAATTAGAAATTTACTGTAGATCAAGACATGAACAGGTGGTGTTTTTGTAGAGCTGTTGCTTTTGCTGATGTTGAACTGTGTGGATGCAAGATCGACTGGTTGATGCTCTCTTTGGTTCTTCGGCAATTCAAAGTGTTTGTGAGTTACTTCAAAAACATATCCAGATAAGTATTTTGCAAAGAGCACAGCAGTGAAAGATAAGCAATTTCTCAAATCTGAGAATTGTTTTCACAGAAACACTCAGCTCACAGATCTACTTCAAAGGGTGAGGAATGTGTCAATTTTGGCACAAAACTGTGAGGAGCTGCCATGGCCACAACATAGATTGCAAGTTTCTCACTAGGTCATTTTGAGTAGCCACTCTACTGTTTGACAATCAGTATGGTTACTGGATGATGGAGCAGTAGAGCCACATTATTTTCACTGATTAATTCTAATTTGCTCTGTGTATTCCAGATGGATGATAAAAATTATGAAGACACCAAAAAGAGCAATATGCAGACTGTATTACTCAAAGTAGCCTTTAGTAATGGTTCAATAAAGACATGGACAGGCATAATTTTGGAGGTACACACTGATCTGTACATCATACATAGGGGTCCATTAAATGCAGAGTGCTACATACAAGACATTTTTAGGAGTATGTGATGGCATTTGCATCATATGTCAAAAATAAATTTCTGCTATTGTACAATAATGCTAGATGCCATGTTGCACACATTGTTGCTGACATAAACAAAGTTGGTATTAATGTTCTATCTTACCAACACAAAATCAAGACCTTAATCTCATCAAGCGTGTATGAGATAGGTTGGTAACACAGCTTTGGAACAATTTAAACTGTCTTATGAAATTACAAGAGCTTCAGCAAGCTCTTCAAGACAAATAGAGAACATCTCAAAAAGATACTGAAAATGTAATTAGATCAGTGCTCACACTTGTCAATGAAATGCAAGAGGCATGAGGAGGCATAATGCATTTTTAAACACTTTCTCTTCACCTGTGATGCTCTTAGTTGTCAGGAAATTAAGTAAATTTTTTTCTTCCTCTTTTATATCATTTTTTCTAACAGAATAAATTCTAGCTTCAAACATTTCTTTTACATTAATTAAAATTAATAAAAAATCACAACATTGTTAAATTATTATAGGTGAGCAAGTAAAAGAAAACTTTAAAAACTAAGTGATGCAATAATTCTGTCCAGTAGTTTATATACAAATATAAATCCTTTCTTGAAGTCAAGTGTTAACAATTAATAATAAATACACCTAAATAACAAAAATACCAGCAAAAAATATTTATATTTAAAAAATACAAATGCTTTCTTCTATTTTAAACAGTCATCTTCAGGTTAGAAGAAACACAGATAGAAACAAATGTGTATTATAAAAATAGAACAATACAAATTTGAAAATTGAAATCATTCTGAGATGTGTGCATGCACAGTGTGGAATTAACATTGTTTCAATGAATATATTACAACATATAACAAATTAAAATATAAAAGATCCTACAATATATTATAAATAAAACATATATGTATTAGTACTAAGACATATGCGAGGTCATATAATGCTTGCCAAGCAGTCAAAATAGAGTTCATATTGACTTGATGAAAGGTGTGAAAAAGTGACATTTTTAACACAAAATATTACTGTTTTATTCTTTTAAAAAAATTTAATTATAAAAATGGTTAAAACTTGTTTTAAAAATAAGAACCAGCATCACTTTTTGTATAGTCTGCAACTGAAGAGGGGTCTAGATTCAAAATGCATCTTGCAGAATGATTATCTTAAAAGATTTGATTTGTCCATATAAATAAAGTGCATTCCTGTATGACGAGTCCTTGAATTATCAACATAAAATATGATTTAGAAGCACAAAGTGCATCTTATAATTAATCACTGTACCCTTCTGAAGTTCTTGAATATTTCAATCATTATTTGCAACAAAAAACCAGATTTGTCAGCATTTATATGGACATTCAACACCTACAGCCACTCTCTACAAGTTGAACAAGAAAGTTGTGTTCAACGTAACTGTTTCAACGTATACATTGCCTTACAGCACAAGCAGTTGATGATGAAGGTATTCCAAAAAAGCTCATATTCTCCACTCTTCATCCACAAAAAGTCACAAGATTTTTTTTCATTTATAAGATCATCGCTTTTAGGGTCATATTAGGAAGGTCTATACACATTGTTATATATTATAATTTGTTATATGTTGTAATATGTTCATTGAAACATGAAGTTAATGCCATACTATACTTGCACGCATCTCATGATAATTTCTTTGTTTACTTAAGTTATTGCAATGCAACACTTGGGCAATCTGCCTAGGGGGTTGGCCTTCCTGTTTAAGGGTAACTGGCCCCTATTCAGGCATTACAGACATGGAGAAAACTTGGTAAACTCCACGTGACCAGCCTATCCTGGTGAGGTGCAAACTCACAACCGAACTCCCAGTATTCAGGGAACTTGGCCATTGGTGGGCCACACAATGATTTCAATTTTTAAATTGTACTGTTCTATCTTTAAAATACACATTCATTTCTATCTGCAATTCTTCTAACTTGAAGATGACCATTTAAATCAGAAGATAACATTTGTTTGGTTTTCTTTGTATTTAGGTGTATATATTACTAAATTACATCAGTACCGTGGTTGAGACTGTGTTAAAAATTAATAAACAACAAAATGCATCATTCAATACAGTTAAAATTAGATTACAGTCTTTTTTTTTGTTTTCTACGTTAGTCAGTGGGGTCTTGTTTTAAGCAGGATTGTCATGTGTAGATTCATGTTTTGATGGATGGCAGAGGGTTAGATTTAGCCAATTCCTAGTGCCATTGAATTTGGGCTACATCTGCAGACTGTGCTTCTCTAGCTTCTGACATTCCAAACGAACAAACTACAAATGCTGTTGACTAGTAAAAACAGTCAATAGCATTTGTAGTTTGCTTGTATTTTAATATTAAATATGCATGCACAAATAATATGGTATTATGCTACACAAAGAAAACAATGCTCATTCAATACAATATAATAAAATTTCTCTCTGTATATTCAGAAACATCAAAAGATATTATCCATTATAGTTAAAACAGATAACATTTTTAATTCAACATAAACACAATTTAATGTTTTCCTGTTAATTTAAAATGATTGCCTAAGTGCCTAGAGAAGTTTCTAAAGCTACTCAGGGTGAATCACAAATTTACAAAGAATTTCATTTCAAGCTTTATCTGAGAACACACATCATGCCATATTAAGAAATTAATCTTAAATATCTGTTGTATAGAAACATATATAAATTCTATGTTAAAATTTGGCCTACAACACTCAGTAATGAAGACAATACATTAAAAATTTGAATAATTTCATTTTTAATTTTTTCAAAATTTAACATTACTGTATTACTGAATGAATTTGTTGTGTAAATAAATCATTTTGATTGTTAAGAAATAGAAAAAGAAGTCTATAAAAATTTCAGTAGCAAAAACAATGTGCTTTGCTACTGAAATTTCTATAGATAATGGTGAATAATAATAACTGAATATGCATGACTGGTGTAAGGAACCAAGTCTGAGCGTTATTTTTAGTTACTTTTATTTTTGCTTTTATTCTATTTTTGTTTGGGGCTTATGTTTTGTTAGGATGAAGATTTCGTCACCACTCACCTTAGAAACTTAAAAATAGAAGAGAAACCAACTCGCCGACGAGAGAAAAGCACCGTAGATAAAACTCGTGCACACTTGCGCTCCCGAGCGGAAAAAAGTAAGTCCGCACCGAGAAAAGGGGGGAGACCCCATAAGCACAACTTAAGAACTTGCGAAACCTTAAAGAATAAAACATCCCGAAAATTGTCAAAAAGAATAATGTAAAAGGTTAGCGAGTATTGTCAGAAAATAGGCTGCCAGGCAAACAGGAAAAGTTTATTGTTAGCAATAAGTATGTAAATGAGGGGAGTGATCTCACTCAGAATTGTGACGTCACCTCACAGTATAAACACCGAACCTCAAGTGAAGATGACCGAGGTGAACTTCTGTTAGCAACGAGCATGGTGAGCTTTGTAGCAGCAAACGAGAGAGAGGTGTCCAATAGGATAAAGTAATTCCAAGGCGATTTTGAAGTTATTCGATTTGTAGATCAAAGATTAGAGAAAGTCTTGAGAGTTGAGGAAAAAGGTTCCTAGTATATTGAGGTGACAATTAGGATCTTTAATTCATAAGAATTATTGTACATAAGTTAAGTCTTTGAATTTTTTGTTGAATTCCAAAGGGGAATAGTTAAGTTAAAAAATAGATTGATTTGAGTTTTGTCGGGTTGATTTTTATTGATTTACGTTGAATAAATTATTTGACTTTTAATAAAATTTGGTATATAGTTATTACTAAAAATTTTTATTAAATATCGGATTGTTTTTGACTAACTTTGTCATTATTTAATTTGGTGCACGCTTGAAGTCCAGGCCTGGCACATTAACGCGAATCCGCATAAAGTACCCGTTAGGTAACGGCTATTTCCGGCACATAGTCGTGTCAATAATTGTTGGAAAAGGCGGAAAAATAATATAGTACTTTACACTGTCTTAACAACTAAAAAGTGGACTGTTGCAAGTGGCTTAAAAGTTTCATCTGTACTTCAAGTATAATATAAAATATATATTTTACGAATTATACAGGGTGTTTATATGGTGTGGTTTTAAAATGAATAATAAAATGAATGGTGTGGTTTTAAAAATGAATAATAAATCTATTTATTACCTTGTATGGGCAAACCTTACAGCATAAGCAGTGGCAACTGTCCAAGTTTTTTTATGCATTAATCACAATCCTTCAATATGTGCACCCATGGTCACATGACACACATCTACACAGGAATCAAATTCTTCCCATACATGGTGTAGCATATCCTCCATGATGGTCTGCAGTGCATGACAAGCGAAGAGCGGGTAGTGCATAAAAAACTTTGACAGTTGCAGCTGCTTATGCTGTAAGGTTTGCCCACATAAGGTAATAAATAGATTTATTATTAATTTTGAAATCTGCACCATTTATTTATAAACACTCTGTACATATTTTTGAAGTTTCTAAAAAAGTAAAAAACTTCTATAGTTCTGCTTTAGAATATTATTTGTATATGAAAAGGTACAAAACATTAGAGCCAGTGCATTTTTGTTTAAAAAAATATCACAATATTTTTTCTAAACAATTAGAAAACATTAGGGCTCTGGAATTGCTAGATATATATAAGGCTGAAAAACAAGGAAGTATTAATTTCAAAGAGGAAAAACAATTGTTTTTTGCATGGCAGGTATTACTTTAAAACCACAACTTGACATATTTATAACATTAAAATAAATTTTGAAGTATTATCTGTTTGAAATACTCTTAATATTTTGTACCGCACTTTATGATAATGACATCACACAACAAGTTTAAACCTGGAGAAGCAATGAATGGAACATGTTTAAAAAATGGATATTTACAAAATGCAGCAATTATGATGTTTGAAAGCAGTCAGATTCTAAAACAGCTGACCTGATGAAGATCCAGACAAAGGATTGAAAACATTTGTTCTAAAGGTAATATCATACTGGAGATTTATTTAAGAAAATTCTCTAAGAAGTTTTTGAACTATATTTTATTTTGTGATAGAGTACAAACTTTGTATAACAGATCTACTTCATCACAGGGGTCACCAAACATTTTTGAAACATCCTGGTAGTGTCAAAGCTATTCCTGGTAGTGCTATGATTTTCTTTGCTCTTCGCAGTACTGCTGTTGTTGGGTCGCTGTTTATCTCCACAGAGCATGATTGTAACAGAAAATCATTGGCTCTAGTGATAAAGTCATTCTCTTTCCAAAAAACAAACCTTTTGTCCTTGTCCGATACTAACAGCCTCAGATCGTTCTTGGTAAGGAATTGTGTCACTGCCTGGTGGATTTTGCACATTTTTGGTGCACCAGAGATTTGCTTTGTCGTAGCAAGTTTTGTGATGACTTCTAACTCCATTTGCTGGTATGTGGGTGAAGTCTGGAAGAATTTTAACCACCAGGCAGTAATGCAATTCCTTGCCAAGAACAATTTGAGGCTCTTAGTATCTGTGAGGCTCTGGACAGATCCGAACCCTCACTAAAATACGCGTTAAAATAATTGTTTTAAAGAAAAAATATATAGTAGTTAGAAATAAATTTTTATTTTATGAAAACGCGATGCTAACTTTTAAACAATAGAAGAATGTAAGTCCGTTGACAATTTCCGGTTGGAGATTGAATTAAACTTCGATTTTGACCTCTCCTGTGCCCTCGAAAGGTTTCGAATTGTCATCAGGTGACAGGGAGAGACCAATCGGAAAGGGGAAATCTGAGAGAAAACGGATAAAACCCCGGAAATTCGAGGACGCGACAGCTTCTTCTTCCGAAAGTTCCAAGTGACGGACCTGTTGTTGTTTGTATCTCGCACCCATCTTTGTCTCCATCTCCTGACCTCAGATTGACATCTTTCCATCAACGGAAGTCGACCGCATCGTTCCGGAGTCGTCGAGACGTGATGGAATGGTTCATTTGCGAACAAGGGACACTCCTTCAAAATGGGACTATCTTGGAAAGTAGAGGAAGACCCAGAGGCTGCAACCGCCACAGAACTTCCAAAATCGCGGAAATCTTGTAAGCTTCTTTTGTGTTTAATAAACGGTTGTGTTGCTTGTAAACGAAGCATCTATCTCTGACCCAACTGCTTCCACATGTCGTTGATTGTTACTGCTCGGCAGTCCAAACGGCAAGGGAGACGATGATGATATATATCACATATTATCGTTCATCGAGTTTTTTTATTTCTCTCCCCCTTGGCCCCCCACATATTGGACAAGGACAAAAGATTTGTTTTGTGCAGAGAGAATGACTATCACTAGAGCCAATGATTTTCTGTTACAATCACACTCTGTAGAGATAAACAGCAACCCGACACCAGCAGTACTGCAAAGGGCAAAGAAACTCATAGCACTAGCTGGAATAGCCTTGACACTACCAAGACATCTCGGTCCTCCCTCCAATGTTGCCTGTCCTAGACTGTTTTTTCAGCCAAAAATGCATAAAGAAAACTGACAATTACGACCATTAGTAAACAAAAGGTCACATTCCAACTACCAAAAACTACCTAGTTTAAATACCTCCATCTCCATGCTTGTGCATCAGGGAGAGTGTCTCCATCTCCATCAGACATAAGCAAGGAGCCCTCCTTGCTTATGTCTGACGAAGATGGAGATACTCTCCCTGATGCACAAGCACGAGTCAATGTGGCATGGTTGAAATGGCGACAAGTCACTGGAGTCTTTTGTGACAGGAAAATGCCCATTCTACTCAAATTCAATATCTATAAGAATGTCGTCCAACCAGTGGTGTTGTATGGGACAGAGTGCTGGTCGGCCACTGCAAGGCATGAGCAAACTCTTCATGGAATGGAGATGAAAATGCTTCGCTGGTCATTAGGACTCACTCGACTTGACTATGTTGTGAATACAGATGGCTGCAAGATCATGGGAGTGGTGCCAATTATTGAGAAAATGCATGAGAACTGTCTACACTGGTATGGCCATGTTGTCAGAAGCAGTGAACAATCTGTTGCAAAAATAATCACCCATCTCAATCCAGTTGGACAGAATCCTTGTGGGAGGCCCAGGAAACACTGGACAGACAGGATAAAGAATGATATGCAGCTAGTGGGTGTCACCCTGAGGGATGCCTTGGATCAAAAGAAGTGGAGATTGGCATGCCAAAAAGCGGACCCTGCACCACAGCGGGACTAATGCTAGGACAGAAAATTATATTTTAGCTCATTTGTGGCACAGTGCAGCAATGGGCCAGATAAACTGACCTCGCAGGCCATAGTTTGATGACCTCTGCTCTATTAGATCATCATTTTTGTGATTATTTTAATTAACTAATGGAGAACAGACATGTTTAAGTTTGATATTCTAATAGTAACTATATTATGGAATTCTTGTCTAGGATTTCAGAAATTTTTCAAAATTGGTTTTGTCAGAAGAATTTCTGTGTTTATTTATCTAATATAACAAAATAAAATGGTATTTCAGTTAAAATCTTTCTTTCTAAGTGTATGATAAATTATGATGTTTCAATAATGTTCATTCCATAATTGTTTAACATGTTTTTTAAATTGTTAATATTCTACTTGTACTATTCAGCAATATATTTGTCATTACAATTACATTTAAGTATCCTGTATATATTTGAAGTACTAAGAATAATATAGAAAGTTACTTATCACTACAATAACCAAAATTGTTGAGAAAATTTGTTATATCATAATTTTTTATGAATAACCCATGGATTACGTGTGTTTAAAGTTAATTTGAAAGTAGATACAGGTTATACAATGATGTAATTATAAACACACAAAACAGATTCTCTTTCCTCTGATGTCACTAAAAGCATCTTTAGAAATTGTAAAAGATTGCTGCAGACGTTCACCTCTCATCATAAGTTTTTCAAATCACAAAGGTATGTATGTATATGCATCTATTTCTCTCCCATTCATTTGCTGTGTATTATGAGTTGCAATAAAAATGATTTTATCAATACTGGTACTTCAATAAAGAAAGCTGTCAATATCACAATATTGATATTGAAATCAGTATTTAAAATTTTTTTGTATATTTTTATTCAAGTTGATAAATTAATACAGTTCTCATTTGAACTTTATTAAAAACTGATAATATTTCAGTATCTTGTACATTATTTAAATATAACAATTAATTTAATAAGATATTCACACCTTTTGCTAACTGAATAATCAAACCACTAATTCATTCAAACCATTAACAAAATTCAGTAATTCTACTTTAAATTTTTATTTGTTTTGGCATGCACTGAACTGAAAGTATGAACATGAAAATAATGAATCAAGAGTGTTATCTCAAGATGAACATTAATTTCATGCATACCAGCTTATGCAAAATGGCTCTTTTTGCCTTGACACTAGTAGAAGGAATGGACAGTAAATAATTAGATTCAAGTTGTATATGAATTCCCAGGAATCCTCTCTCAAATAACATCATTTCTCTTTTTATGAAAGTCTCCTTATGTTGTGGCTTTTTGGTTTTGCATTGTTTCTTGTATTGTAGATCCAATTTTTCTCTAAGAAACAATAGTTTGTCCAATATTTGCCGAGGTTCCACTTTCCCATGGCTTTGCGCAAGAGCATTGAATGAGAAATCTTCAATTTCATCATAGTCATAGGCACGAATGGCTTCAGTTTCCCAACTGGCACATGCTGTTTGGTTTACATTGTTGATTCACTTAGTTTGCTTAGGTATTCCACCAATGATTTTATAGCTCTGCATAACAGATTTCCCTGAAACTGAAAACATTGTTTAGCTGTTCTGTCAAACTTTTAGTTTTAAAGTTTAAATTATGCAAATGCTGCAACAGATCAGACAATATAATTTTTCTTTGTTGTATTTGATGAATCAAGTACAGTAGAGCATCATTTATCCGATTCAATTGGGAACTGGGGTTGTTTGGATAACTTATTTTTCAGATAACTGATTATGTACGAAAAAATATATTAACCTATCCCATGTTGAAATTTTTCTCTGTTGCGTGTTGCTTCGTGTTGAATTTTTGGCAATGTTAAGCCTAATGTAAAATTTTAAAATAATAATTGTGACTATTGTATCATTAAAAATCATTTCTTTATTTTGTACAAACAAAATAAAAATATTGAAAAATATAAAAACAAAAAAATTATATTTTGGAAGTTAATCTAGTATCAAAAATGTTCGATTGAACACGACACAGTCCGACTGGAATGCTTTTCGTTAACCGACATTTTAGTTGATCGGCTTTTGGATAAACGACACTCTACTGTACATTAGGAAAATTCTTGCTTAATTGCAATAATCAGCTTTCAAGCATTTTTAGCAAATTCAAACAGTGCTGCATCAGCCATAAGAAGAATCACATCATGGTGGCAAACTGCTCCTAGTCAATTTTATAGGCCCAACATTGATAATTTTCTCCAATAATTAAAATTTGGATTCAAAAAACTTTCAATAAATAGTTGAAACCAATTAGTGTCTTTTGCAAAGAAAAACATAAACTGAAGAAATTCTGAAGCATAGTTAGCATGCTAATCCCTTGAGTCCTGGAATCCAAAAGCAAAACATGGTTCTTTCCCCCATACTCAAATTTTGCACAATTTTGTCATTTTTTGCTGAAGAACATTAAGCATTTTCATTATTTAGTGCATCTTTTAAATTAAATTTTGAATTGACAGAGTTCACTGTTACTTCATAAGTGTTCCTGATCCTTCATTATCACTTCATAACAACAAGGTTCAAAAATTAAGAGTTCAGTGTTTCATCCTGCATGTCATATCTTTGAACTTGGAAATGGAATATTTTTTAAAAGTTTAAATGTTCATCATCATTCATCTCTGCTTCATTCACATATGACATCATGTTTCGTATATAAAACATCAATCACTGCTAACTGTATTCCATGTGCAAAGCAAATTGTAACACACATTAGATCAGCTTTTTTACTTTTGTCATCATTGAAGTGCCACCATCTGTGACAATAGAGATCTTGTTCCAAGGACAAATCATAATGGTACAGTTTATCTGTTAGGAGATTGATGTATTTTTTGGCTGCTGTTGAGCCACTAGCATAAATCAGTCCAAGACTCCGAAAACTGCAACAAGTTGAAGTTAATTCATTGTAATCATCAACTACATACATAATGTCAAAATTCATATATCACCAATTCCTAAGTAAATGTATAGTTCAAATATAATCCTGACTCATTTCTCTTCTTTCAATTAAGTAATTTTATGGGATATTGCAGAGTAAAGTAAATTTGCTGTAATCCATAACCATTTTCTAAATTGTGTTAGATGTGGGCAACTCCATAAAACCTTACTCTTGTATTGTATGTCATAATCTTTCTGTATACCAAATACACGGAAAGTTAGCCCATCCTTTCAGTAACTGCACTAGCATTAACAACCAAAATTAACCATTTAATATGCAGTAAATATTTATTACTCTAATGTCAGTCTTATTAACCTTCTTCAGGAAATATTTGAATTTTACAACTTAAAAATAACAAAGCTGTTTTTTACGATTAAAGAAAACCCATATATAATTGTTAAATAAGTTAACATTGTTGGCGAAAAATTTATTCCACACTTTTAAGAGAAAAATAATCAAGTTTTAATTTTAAAATACTTGGTAAAATAATTCTGGTTCACTTATTTTTGATTCTGACCCTCTTTTAAACAAATTCACATTAAGCACTTTCTACAAACAAGTATGCATACTGTTAGTTGATGCTTCTTCAACTTTAATTATTTTGGCACAAGAACCCCTTATTTTCTTAAGGAAACAATGTCAACCAAATTATGAACATATTTCTTTTATTTTATTTTTTTTACAATTGCAAATGCAGCATACTTTATATGTGTACTTATACCATATTCTATATATTATCGAGGTTGAGGCCGAAGTTTTAAACGCGAAAACGTGTACGATGGACGTTCAGCGCTACTTTCCTGTAAGCCTAGAAGTTTGACAATGGCGTTTGGAATGTCAAGCATGATTCCACTGACTCCCCCCATCCCAAAGGTCCCGCCACCACCCCTACTGTACCTGCGTGAGCGTACCAGTAGGCTCTTAGACTTTTTAAAACCAATCCGCTATCTACTAGACCTATGCACCATACCCATAAGGTCAACCAGTAGATTTTTATTGGCATGGTATGGTCATGCCAACACCATGTATGCACCATTACCCATGTGCCTTCCCCGAGCAGGAGGGGAAACCAAATACCTAGAATAAATTAAAACATTAATATAAAACCATAAAATCAATATAAATAAAAATATAAATTATAAAACCCAAATAACAATAAACCAAATATAACTAAGATAAAACCAAAAATAACTAATAATAAAACCAAATAACTACCATAACCTATACCAAACCGGTGCACCCAGACAACCATAACCAACCATAAAACCCCAATATACCAAACTATATATATAAAACCATATATATATATATATATAACCACTATATAAATACACCATATATATACCTTATATAAATATACCATATAAACAATGCACCATATACCAACACCATAAAACCAAAATATATAGTTATCACCCCAGTAAACACACCATAGGTATAGTAAAAACTATGTTAGTGTTAAAACCATGTTAGTATTAAAATACTAGGGACCATACATCTAAATATATACTATACATCCTTTAGGACAAACACCAATATAATATGCATCATAAAACCATAAAACCAATATAAATAAAAACCTGGGTCATACACCAACCCTTAAAACCATGCGCTTTTTAAGCATACCCATTAAAACCTTATATGCACCATTATACATATACTTGGTGGGCACCAAGTTAGTGCAGACCTCCTTAAAATCAATATTAGAGGAGTTAATATTTAAAATACCCAAATACTCCCCAATATCATTATTAAAAATCCTGCAATCAACCATAAAATGCTGGAGGGTGTCGATGGCACCGCATTCACAATGGTCATCCTCGACCAGGTGTAATGACCTAAGTTTATACCTAAAATCACCATGACCACTTAAAATTTGAGTAGACAAATAATTTGGCTCTACCCATTTAGCCTGTGGCGACTAGTTGCCAACAAAAGAGTTCAGGTAGCACAATTGAATAGGAGTCCGTACTCTAGACGAGGAGTCGACAAAAGGACGAAGGCACGTGTTCGAATTGGTCTTTTAAAACCTCCGAACTCCCTCTGGTGGCGATCGGACGAAGTGCGAAATTGGTCGCCACAGTACTCCCCCCCAAGTGCCGAAGGCACGAGG
>NW_019384812.1:0-1363 GCF_000671375.1 Centruroides sculpturatus
GGGAAACGCTCTCCCCTCTGTGCCATCTGCAAGGAAGTGGACGGCCCCAACCATTATCTATACAGATGCATCTGCCTCACAAAAGAACGACTAGAAATCGAACTAACGGCAAAGAAAATTAATATTTCTTGGCCATGCCAGCAGCAGGAACTACTTAAGCACAAGGAACTTTTTCCCACCTTCCTCAACCTGGTGCTCGCCTACGAACGCATAGCACCAATCACCACACGCGAGTAGTTCTACTTCTTCTAATTTCTTCTTTCTCATCGTCTCTGCCTTTGCTCTGGACTGTTGTATACGTATACTTACGCTACTTCTCGTGATAACTTACACATTTAAGCACCTTGCTGCTTTGCAGCATTTCCTGGGTTGTACCGCACCTTATTCTCCAACTAGCTCAACAACTTTCTGGGCTCCATTTGTATTAAGACGCGTGTAATTATTCTGTTACATCTCTTGTTTTACATCCAAATCACATTTTTCGGGTTTCTCTGTATAACCATATTCTGTCAGCAACGATTGTATTTATGTTGTATTACTATCTATTTTTGTTATTATGTACCTCTACTCCTGTAAACAACTGTAATTATTGTATCTTATCATGTTTCCACATCCGGCAGTGCATTGCGGCACCGGAAATGTACTTTTTGTATATAATAAACGATATTGACTGACTGACTGTGTTTTCTCTGTGTCTGTCTCCGATTGTATTTTCAGTCCAATGTATGAATGTCTGAGAGTGTAGAAATTGAATGAATGTAGTTTGGTAGTAAGTGATTGTTTACATGCTTTAATGTTTTTCCTACTTTCTTTGACGTGTTGATTTTTGGTATTCGTGGTCTTTGTGTGGGATCTGTACCTGTATATTTAGTGAGTGTTTCCTGAAATATAAGTGGGAGCATATTAACTAATTCTATGTCTACGTTATCAGTGATGGATGAGGAAGTTCCTGTAGTATCATTAGTTGTAGTTGTTGTATGTGTGTTATTATCAATGCTTGTTGCTGGATTATCCTGACAGGTTACATGATCTTCATTAATAATGTTAAATGTTTTTGTCTGTTGATGTATTTGATCAGCAACCTGTTGTTTGATAAATTCAAGTGTTGTTTGTGGGATAAGGTTGTTGTGTATAATTGTTCTTTTTTAATCGACAACCTTTTGTTCGGTGACAGTGAGGTGAGGATATTGTTGTGTGAATCTATGGTGTAGTTGTTGTCTGTATGCTGTCATGTTTGTTTCGAGTTTTGTGATTGCATAGTAAGTGCTGATGATAAACTCGTTCATTTCTGTTGTCCATTTCCGTTGGCGTGGTTTTCCAGCCTTTGTGGTCTGTGGATGCATTGTTGCCACAGAAACACCAA
>NW_019384812.1:1423-20123 GCF_000671375.1 Centruroides sculpturatus
CCTGTATATTTAGTGAGTGTTTCCTGAAATATAAGTGAGAGCGTATTAACTAATTCTATGTCTACGTTATCAGTGATGGATGAGGAAGTTCCTGTAGTATCATTAGTTGTAGTTGTTGTATGTGTGTTATTATCAATGCTTGTTGCTGGATTATCCTGACAGGTTACATGATCTTCATTAATAATGTTAAATGTTTTTGTCTGTTGATGTATTTGATCAGCAACCTGTTGTTTGATAAATTCAAGTGTTGTTTGTGGGATAAGGTTGTTGTGTATAATTGTTCTTTTTTAATCGACAACCTTTTGTTCGGTGACAGTGAGGTGAGGATATTGTTGTGTGAATCTATGGTGTAGTTGTTGTCTGTATGCTGTCATGTTTGTTTCGAGTTTTGTGATTGCATAGTAAGTGCTGATGATAAACTCGTTCATTTCTGTTGTCCATTTCCGTTGGCGTGGTTTTCCAGCCTTTGTGGTCTGTGGATGCATTGTCACAGAAACACCAAACACAGTGATTCCTCACATCTGTTGAGGGCATTACAGTAGCCATGCTTGGGCCGGCGCTGCTTTCGCTACCAATAACCAAGGGAGACTGTGGCCTATTCTTCGAACGTGAGCCTCTGCCTAACCCACGAACGCAGACCTTGTTAACCCAGGCGATGTCCGAGCCGGTATCACACTTTGATCTGGTTACTATCATGATAATTATCTCCACACAATGTGGGTGTGGTCACTCTTAGCTTCATTTCTCCCCATAGACCTTACTGGCATGGGTGTCCCTACCAGGAGCTTGTGCTCCAGCCTGCATTGCTCTATGGTCCAGTAAAATTACTGGGCTTTCCCACCACGACCAGGTGGTGACCACGGGAGAGTTATTATTATTATTATTATTATTACTATTATTATTATTAAAGTTATACTTCTAAACATTTATTTTGTTTAATTAAATGTGTTGATACTTTTTCAAATATTTTAATTTATTAATGAAATTATTTTATTATTTATTTATTGTTGCATTATTTGCAAATTAAATACTAAATATAGGCCTACTAAAGAATAATTTTAAAAAATATATAAAATACAACTTGTACAATTAGAAACACTATTTTATAATATAAAAGAATTCAATAACCATATTTTTTATGAATAAAACGAGTGCAAATAGTGTAATTAAAGCGAATAACAATTTGATTCTTTTCCAATTTTATAATAAGAAAAATTGAGTTTGTGAATATTTTAGTGTACTTTACTATAAAAACATAAATTAATAACTTTTTCTATATTCAATTGTATGTTTAATTTATATTTTCATAGGAACATTAATTATAATTATACAATATAAAAAAATGATTGCGTTTGGTTGCCTTAAAGTAGAGTTATTTATTTTCTTGTGAAAGGAATGAATTTGACTATTTACTATTTTCTATTAAAGCTCTTAAGTTGAGAATCTGAGAGTCTAAAATTTTAATATAAAAATGTTTGTATTTAATGTTTCATTTTAAAAATATGATACAAATACCTTTATATTAAATGCCAGATATTTATTAAGAGATATAAAAAGTTGAAATTCGAATAGCCTCCGTTCTGATAATCGAATTGATATTTAAAGATATTGATGTTTATTTTGGACAATTCTTCATAACTATCCAACTTTTAATATTGTCGTATTATCTGAAAATACAAAATATTTTTGTAATATGATAAAAATTTCAATTTTGAAATTATAATCCGAAAGTTTGTAGAAAATTATTAATTTCGAGGTAATCGAAAGTCCCTTTATCTCTATGGAAGTTTCTATGAGTGATTGAGTAAGACTATTGAACACAAGTTTAGATCTTTATTGGTATGCCGTCTTAATGTGATAAAAGGAATTCTCAATTCCTGTAAACGCGTTTGCAACTTCTTGGGCAAACAGTTCAACTGATACGCTTATCTTTTCACTCTTGTTGATGATTTTCCTGAGTGATCTATCATTCATTTCTTAAATTATCATTTATTACCGCTTATTATCATTTGCAAGCAGAACAATTTTCTTATGGTAAAATTATATAGGCGATGATGGAATCTTTGAATTTTTCATCCTGTGCACTATAATTATATACAGTTTAATTTTATCAAGATAATAACCAAAAACAATCTACAAGGTTTCGTACATTATAATAGGAAAACTCAATGATATCCGAAAAAATCATTATGTAAAAATTGATAAAGAAGTCTACCTTATAAAGTAAGAACCACTAAAACTGAGGAGGGTTTCGTACATTATAATAGGAAAACTCAATGATATCCGAAAAAATCATTAATTAAAAATTGATAAAGAAGTCTACATGCATGTAGGCATATTTTAAGCGCGTGAATGCATTTATTAAAAGAATTTTAATGCCTTATTTGAGTGCATACCTACTAAAGGCATGCATTAAAATAAGAATACAGTACGTCTATTCTGTTATCTGGGTATGCTTATTTTAATGCATCTAGTATGTTTACTTTTATAGATGATGCCGTATCTTTCTATTCAGGCCTGCTGGAGATTTTGTCAAGCGTTGGGAAAAACTTATTAGTGGAGCCCCCAAAACATTCGCAAAAAATATAGTTTTTTTAATCAAATTATCTTGGAAATTTGAAAGTGTGGGCCATTCTGAGTGCCAGGCCTCGGTCTGAGACCCCAAAAGCCGACGTCTGAGCGGGCCCTGCTTCCTATATACCAGTGTTTCTCAACCTCTAACGAATCGTCGCCCCCTTCAATAAAACCGTTACGTAGTATCGCCCCCTAAACTCTTATATTTTATGTTGAGGCTTAAAAAAATAAACAAATATAATTTAAATGAAGATAAATAACTAAACATAAAAAGGGCAGTCCCCGAACACAGAAGGACTAAATTTTAATCTTTTTTGTATTAAAAAGTACGATAAGGAAGTGATATAAATTTAAAATTCTTTTGATAAATGGTGAATAAATATTGTTTTTATTTATTTATTTTCATATTTTTGTGGTTTTTTGTAAAGAGGTTGAGGCTGACGTTTGTCACGTTCTTGGCTCTCTCGGGCTTTGTAAATAATTTATCCATGTAGACNATATCCAAAACGTGGTATAAATGATATGTCTAAATCTTTCGATCCATTTTCCAATATTTTTTTTTTTCTTTCTTAAAGTTTCTATAAAGATAGGGATTTATCGAATATGTTTGTAATAAAATATTTAATTTTAACTTCTTATCTATGTTCGTTGAAGCAATCAATATTTTTCTACTCTCAGATGGAGTATAAATGAAATTTAATGAATCCTTCTTCTCCTCTCGTTTATTGCAAATGGATTTTTGCTTTAATTATTCTTCTAAGGTCAATAGCTTATGGTGAAGTTAGCCAATTGTTTAATGTTGTATCTTTTTTTATTTAATATAACACAGTTGGCTTTTTACTTATCAAATAGCTATCGATTTCCGAAATTATTTCATTAATATTTATGTCTTAAAATCTTCTGAGATGATACAAACTTTAGAACTTTATCTTTAAAGTCAAACTTTTATTGGCATTTCTATTTAAAATTATAACTTTTTTTTTTAATTTTGTATTTTAATAGTTATTGAATTTTAATTAATTTTAACGATACTCAAACCATTAAATATAATCAAATTATGATAATTATTCTAATAACACGAATAGCAATGCTTAATGACGTAAACGATACATTATATTATATATTAAATTATTATTAAAACGAGACATTTCGACCTTTAAACTTTTATACCTTTTAGTAAATCGAATTGTTAAATTTAAATAAAATTTATAGCGTATGATAGATTTAGCATATAAAATAGAAATAAATATAAATTCTTTATAATTAATTGGAAAATGTGACTCGAGTTTTTAAAAAAATATTTCACAAAATCTAAGTTTTTTCGGCAAGTAAACAAGTTAGATTTGTATGTGCTAACTTTAGTTTATAAAATTGAGAGATAGCATATAAAAATGTGGCTCTTTTAATTATTAAAACTCTTACAGATGTTATTTTATATAAAATTATGCAAGTCTTTTAGGTTTTTAGAAATTTAAAGAAAATTTTCTAGAAATCTGTTAAGCACTAGATAACGATAACTTTAAGAAAATATGAATTTAGAGTTGCATTTTAAATTGCTAAAATAATTTGGTTTAATGCATAACTAGTTTAGTATTTTCACAAATTCTTTTAAAAAACGGTAATGCTTTTATTCCTTACAGTTTTTTTTATACTTAATCTTTATAGTTATTAATTAAAATACACTACTTTCAAATTTGATTATGTCTTCCCATACAAAAGACTAACAATATTGTAATTATTCAGAACATGTTTCTGAAATTATATAAATATGATTGTGTAATTGATTTGCATAACATTCATATTTATTCTCCTATTATGCTATAATAACTTTAACATATAAGCAGCACAATATTAATTCCAGAGCAATTCTGACAATTCCTCACGGAAAATCAACGTTAATAGATTTTCTTGTTAATGATATAGTTAACGATGAAGTCAGAATGCTTAAAATGACTGTAAATGTTTAATGGACTGTTGTGAAAAATATTTATTCAAGTAAATTTAAAACAAACATTAAAAAAATACGAAATATTTTATTTTTTAATATGTAAAGTATAGTTTAATAATAATTAATAAGTAACCATTTATTAAACAAATAATTTGATCAGTAAATTCTAAGTTGAAAAATATTAATAAATATATTATCATGTTAAAAGAAATAATGTGAACGAATAACGATTTCTATATTTAAATTGAAATTCAGCTCAACTGTGTCGTAAATATTTTAGTGTTGTCGAAGAGGAAGATCCCAATAAAATATAAGAGATGAAAAGATGCTACTAATATTTATAAAACGAGCAAAATGAATGTCGAGAAAACTGAATAAATAATAAAAGAGAAAATTATGTTACCTGAAATATATGAATAAATAAAATATGATTGTTAAGGCTTATATTTTCTAACTCACAAATAAAAAAATTAATAATCTAGGTTATTAAAAATGATAACTAAAGCAATTCAAAATGTATTATAGGCCTATAATTAGTATTACTTTATCAAGAAAAGGGTCATTAAATTTTTAAACAGTATATTTTTATATAATAATTTATTAGTATATATAGACATTATAACTAGATTTATTCTACATATAGGGTAAATAAGGTTAAGATGGTGAACCGGGTTAGATGGTGAACACTCGTAATATTGTATAAACTAAAATGTAGCGCCTCTGAATATATTGTAGTATTGTAGTTGAAAGCCATACTTGCTACGTGTGCTGTTTACACGTAATTGCTGTAAAAATAAGTGAAAAAATATATATATTTCTGTTTCTATCATGAAGAATAAAATATTCTACAATGTCAGAAATGTTTACTGTAGCCTGAAAAATCTTAAGATTGGTGGACGACTTTTGTTTTTTGTGTATAACAATATAGAAGCTTGAATAATGAGTCTAACTTATAATGGGTCAAAAATAACAGACTAGACTCTGGTAGGGTTTATCAATATACTGTCAACAACCTAACCCACACCTCTAAGAGTGAGGTGGTGAATTAGAAGAAAATTCGGGTATATTTGTTTTCTTTTTTTAATCTGTTTTTCGGAAAACACTATTGTTAGAGCCCCAATTTTATTTTCAATTAAACTTTGGCACAATTATATAAATCCAAGAAAATTAACGGTTAAAATTTATATTAAACGCAAAGAAAATTGTATAAAAAATTTTCCTAACAATTAATAAAAAGATGGAAGGATATGATTGAGTTTTTCACCGGATTCACTTCCTTTAGAAAGTGACACATCTTCGGAATGTGTCACTTTCTAAGACAGATGACGATCGGGGTCTTCGTCATCCTCGCCGGAGTCGCCCCTCGCTCGGATACTTCCGTGATCTTCCTCCATCAAAGTGAACTTCTTGAAAAAGTGAACTCCATCAACGTGAACTCCTTTTAAAGTGAACACCTTCCATCTAACAGTGAACTCCTTTTAAGGTGAACACCTTCCATCCGGCATTGTAAGGTATCTATATAATATCGTGGTCGAAGCTTGTTTGTATAAAATTTGGTAGTTATCGCAAATAAACGGAATTTGTTATTAGTGCACTTCTTAAAACGCGTTGTCTCTCGATTGTCGCCTCCATCCGGATTCGACCGCCTTTAACACGTGAATCGCTCGCGCGAGAACGTAATCACTATCGCGATTTTTATACCGTTTCCAACATAGTGATGACATCCTGACGTGGCATCGTGAAGTGGTGCCGATTCTCCTGTCACACAATTATCCTGCTCGATATTATGTTATATGGTATGATAAGAAAACACCAATTCAATCAGAGTTTATAAAATAAAATTTATTTTTTAATAATCACAGCTTCAAGAATTTTATTCACCATCTCATCCTCATTTACCCTATATATCATGTCTATAAAAGTTTAGTTAGGAACAATTGTTACTATTTAACCAAAATAAATTTATTATCTTAAATGTAGACTTGATTTATTTAATTAATTATTTATATTCCTACTTTTTTCAAATTTGTTTTTTTTTCATGCAGTTTATCATTACATTGAACACAGAAATATCGGTTTATAGGAAATTTTTATTTAATTTCATCTAAAAAATTTATAATTTTCTGTTAAACATGCTATTCTTTGTAGTTTGTTTTAAGCTTGCATTTTTCAGAAAAACTACTAAAGGCTTAATTTAATCAGGTAAGCGAGTTTGTTTGGTCAAAGTAATTAACAAATGTTCTAGTTTTTACTCTCCACCGATCTGAGACATCAAAGGATAATGCAACATTGGATTGGTTTTAGTTTTTTCTTTTCTGAACGAAAGTAAATTTCTGAAAAATTAAAATAAACTTATTAATTATAAAACATTCAGAATTTAATTAATATTTATAACAAATAAATTTGCAAATATATTTATGTAACCTTTATTATAATAATTCTTTATCAATGCAATTATTGCATAATAATGTAGCAAAAAGAATATAATATGCTTTTTATGATGAAGGAACATAGCGTTTATAACTATGATTTCTTTACCTGCTAACTTTTATGTGATTATATTTCAAATGAAGTTTAAAAGAATTTTCTTCTTCTTTAGTTTTCTGCTAGTTATAGCAGATCCGGTGAGCACCGCCTTTTTTTCCATGCTAGTCTGTGCTGTGCTCTTCTCTTTAGCTCCTTATAACCACTTTCTTTTAAGTTATCCACCATTTTAATTCTCCTTCTCCCTCGTTTCTTTTTGTCTGCAACCATTCTTTCCATAATATCATTCCATAAGCTTTCCTCTCGAATCATGTGTCTCAGCCAACTTTTCGCCTCTTTATTGTCTCTAATATGTTTTTTTTTTTTTTCCGCCCACTCTTCTTATGACTTCCTCATTTCTCACTTATCGTCCCGTATAACTTCTGTATTCTTTTCCACAGTGACATCTCTAAGGCCTCTATTTTCCTAAGGTCTAAGTTTCAGTACCATGGAGGAAACACTCCAGATGTATCATTTGACTAACCTTTTTCTCAATTCTAATTATGACAGGTCCACACTTTTCATTTTGCTAAATGCCTCTTTCGCCATTCCAATTCTCCTCTTGATTTCTTTCTCATTTTGGCACTCAGAGTCATGCCATGCACCCAGGTATCTAAACCCGTTCATTTGTTTCACTTTGTCACCATTTCATATGAATGTTGACTTTTCTTTCCTTTTCTCCGATCCATATAGCCTTGGTTTCGTTAACATTAATTTTCGTTTTGAAGCTCTCATCCTCCTCTCTAGTTCACTCAGGGTCTTTCTCATTTTACCCCCACTGTCCGCCAGAATTTTCATATCATCAGCATACCGTAGGCTCCAATTTTAATGACTACCTCTTCCTCTATATGTTCCATAACCATCTCTTCCAATTAATGTGCTCACAAAAGTATAGAACCGCAAAAAAGTGGTCTTTTGAGGTCAGAACATGCACTAATAGATAGAAATAGGTTTTTACGCGTAGTTCAGCACCTAACTTATAAAATCATAATTTTAGGAAACTTGAGCTTCTGTAAATAATTCGTGGCTGACTGCGAAATAGCAATTTACATAATGCCACATAAGTATAGAATTTTCATCTTTCTTACAAATTTCAAGTGCGGAAGTATTTTTTTCCATCATCCCTCGTGGTACCCATTTAACAGACTTTGAGAAAGGACAAACTGTAGCTTTGAGAAGCACTGGTTTAAGTCATCAAGAACTAGCAAACAGCATCAAGCGTTCGAAAAAGGTAATTCAGCATTATTTGTTAAATCCTGCAAAATCATGGACCAAAGCGTAGAAGTGGATGTCCTTCAAAGCTTATCCTGCGAGACCGAAGAAGAATTGTTAATGCAGCCTCTAATTCCACCGTATCCACGCGTCAAATTCGGGACGATTTGGGTATTCAAGTACCTCACGAAACCGTTCGAAGAGTTTTACACAACAACAACAACAACATTGTTCGGTCTCGAATGAGAAGATCTTGCTCTTAAGCCTGAACACAAAGCTGTCCGAGTCGATTTTTCTAGGAAAAGTATGGCCACTCAATGGAATAAGGTAAGTTTTTTGTTTCGTTTAGTCCTACCATGCTAGCTCAAGAAATAACAATTTTTTTGTCGATGAAGTAATCATTTCGGATGAAAAAAATTTAACTTGAATGGGCCAGATGGTTTAGCATTCTACTGGCGTGATTTACAAAAAAAGCTCAAGTACAGTACGTTTCGCAAAGGAACTTCGGTGGTGGGAGTGTTATGGTTTGTGGTGCTTTTTATACATTGGGGAAATTGAATTTGGCATTCGTTACCTGTCGCATGAACAGTAACAACTATCTACAAGTTCTGGAAAACAATTTTCTGCCATACAAACGTATATTCAGAAAAATTCCTTTATTTTCCAACAGGATAATGCACCTGTATTCATGTATCACGAGATACGAAACAGTGGTTTGAAAATAAATGGATTGAACTTCTGGATTGGACAGTTCGTTCTCCTGATTGCAATCATATATTGGTATTCACTATACTATGTTCTTTGAAGAATTCAATTCATCTTTTTCCACTTCTTTTCCTGCTTCCAAATCCATGCCTTCCTAGAATATTTTCCTCTCATGTGTTTCTGACTACATCATTTCAATCTCCTAATAACAATAAGAAGGCATTTCCTTCTTCTTTTTCCATAATTTTTTTCACCTGTTCGTATATTTCATATACATCTTTATCTGAATGAGAGCCTTTTGTTCCGCATGAATTCTGACCTTTACGGGAGATTTCTACGTTAGTAATAAAGCATACTAGCTTCCAATTGCTTTCTATGTTTCTTCCTCGTGTTAAATCACAAAAAGTTAAAGTTTTTAGTCTTTTTAATTTTATTTATAAAATTTACAAAATTTTATAAATCTACAGGATCGTTCGATAAATTCGAACCAGTAATGTTATTGTTCGAAAAGTATACTTAAACGGAAAGTAAGGCAACTTTAATGATCATTTATAGACATTAATCGTAGTAGATATTCGTTGTTTTCTTATAAAGACGAATGTAGAATAATTATAGACTCAATCCAACAGGAATCTTTAAAAATTAATACCTTTCAGTTTTTTAAATCCGATGCTACAATTTAAACGTACAGTACACACAAACGATCTTCGCTTAACTCCAAATTTGAAAAGAATTTTATAACATTCTAATATTTTAATACTAAAGAAACCGATAAAAATCAATTAGTTTTTTTATGTAAAAATCAAATTTTTAAAAAATATATAAATTAAAAATTATAATGTAATAATTTCTTGCAAGCACACATGCACGCACGCACACATCTCTATTATAGATCTGTACATTCTTAATATAAATGTTCTTTATAAATAGATTGATTATTTCATTTATTTGAATTAGAATCGTACAGTACTTGAGAATAGATTGAGACAAAAAACTCCTAAAAAGTTTTTAAAAGTAAATAAATTATTCACCACAATTCATACGTTTTTTAACGCCATAGAAACGTTAAAACACAAAGTAGAGTCGACCTATTTAAGACTAGGAAGAGTGTCGATCCTTTGCTCTTGTATTCCTGTAATGTTAGAATAGAACGCATTATGAAGACTGTAATTTATGTGTTTGTATGTTTTTTGAATATTCTTTCGGATTTTTATGTATAATCGGAATAGCAATGGCTATTAGTATTGCTGAGACAAAGAAGTAGTTATATTAACATTCAGCATGGAGGATGGTAATTGGCAATATCCTTATTTGAACTTGCGAAAAATACGATGGAGTCGTCGTTTCATGTTTTCTACCAATCACAAAGACTTACAAGGTATTTTGCAACACAGTTTATTTCTTCTATCATACTTATAACGTGTTTCGGTCATTTCTATGTCTTTTTCAGATGTATGATTATGACATAATTTCTGTAAAATTAAATTGCTAAAAATTACATTCTAAAACTGAATAGAACAATTCCACCGAAACATTTCACGGTTTTTCCGCATTTTGAATGTAATTTTTAGAACTTTAGTATAATATGGGTTTTCAGAAATTATGTCACCATCATACATCTGAAAAAGGCATACAAATGACCAAAACATGTTATGCGAATAGTAGAAGAAATAAAACTGTGTTCCAATAAAATCTTACAAGTTTTTATAAGGTTTATTAAGGTTTTGTAAGCTAGAAAACAGGAAACGACTACATTGTATTCCTCGCAAATACGAATAAGCCTACAGTATTTATACATATTTGAGAGTAAAAAGCTTTCCAAGTTTAAATGTTATAACAATTTTTTTGTATAATTAATATATTTAATTAAAAGGAAACAAATTCGTTTGATAGAACCTGAATATTTGTTTAACGTGACATTATTAGAACGAAAACTTACGCAATGGAATAAGGTAAGTTTTTTGTTTCGTTTAGTCCTACCATGCTAGCTCAAGAAATAACAATTTTTTTGTCGATGAAGTAATCATTTCGGATGAAAAAAATTTAACTTGAATGGGCCAGATGGTTTAGCATTCTACTGGCGTGATTTACAAAAAAAGCTCAAGTACAGTACGTTTCGCAAAGGAACTTCGGTGGTGGGAGTGTTATGGTTTGTGGTGCTTTTTATACATTGGGGAAATTGAATTTGGCATTCGTTACCTGTCGCATGAACAGTACCAACTATCTACAAGTTCTGGAAAACAATTTTCTGCCATACAAACGTATATTCAGAAAAATTCCTTTATTTTCCAACAGGACAATGCACCTGTATTCATGTATCACGAGATACGAAACAGTGGTTTGAAAATAAATGGATTGAACTTCTGGATTGGACAGTTCGTTCTCCTGATTGCAATCATATATTGGTATTCACTATACTATGTTCTTTGAAGAATTCAATTCATCTTTTTCCACTTCTTTTCCTGCTTCCAAATCCATGCCTTCCTAGAATATTTTCCTCTCATGTGTTTCTGACTACATCATTTCAATCTCCTAATAACAATAAGAAGGCATTTCCTTCTTCTTTTTCCATAATTTTTTTCACCTGTTCGTATATTTCATATACATCTTTATCTGAATGAGAGCCTTTTGTTCCGCATGAATTCTGACCTTTACGGGAGATTTCTACGTTAGTAATAAAGCATACTAGCTTCCAATTGCTTTCTATGTTTCTTCCTCGTGTTAAATCACAAAAAGTTAAAGTTTTTAGTCTTTTTAATTTTATTTATAAAATTTACAAAATTTTATAAATCTACAGGATCGTTCGATAAATTCGAACCAGTAATGTTATTGTTCGAAAAGTATACTTAAACGGAAAGTAAGGCAACTTTAATGATCATTTATAGACATTAATCGTAGTAGATATTCGTTGTTTTCTTATAAAGACGAATGTAGAATAATTATAGACTCAATCCAACAGGAATCTTTAAAAATTAATACCTTTCAGTTTTTTAAATCCGATGCTACAATTTAAACGTACAGTACACACAAACGATCTTCGCTTAACTCCAAATTTGAAAAGAATTTTATAACATTCTAATATTTTAATACTAAAGAAACCGATAAAAATCAATTAGTTTTTTATGTAAAAATCAAATTTTTAAAAAATATATAAATTAAAAATTATAATGTAATAATTTCTTGCAAGCACACATGCACGCACGCACACATCTCTATTATAGATCTGTACATTCTTAATATAAATGTTCTTTATAAATAGATTGATTATTTCATTTATTTGAATTAGAATCGTACAGTACTTGAGAATAGATTGAGACAAAAAACTCCTAAAAAGTTTTTAAAAGTAAATAAATTATTCACCACAATTCATACGTTTTTTAACGCCATAGAAACGTTAAAACACAAAGTAGAGTCGACCTATTTAAGACTAGGAAGAGTGTCGATCCTTTGCTCTTGTATTCCTGTAATGTTAGAATAGAACGCATTACGAAGACTGTAATTTATGTGTTTGTATGTTTTTTGAATATTCTTTCGGATTTTTATGTATAATCGGAATAGCAATGGCTATTAGTATTGCTGAGACAAAGAAGTAGTTATATTAACATTCAGCATGGAGGATGGTAATTGGCAATATCCTTATTTGAACTTGCGAAAAATACGATGGAGTCGTCGTTTCATGTTTTCTACCAATCACAAAGACTTACAAGGTATTTTGCAACACAGTTTATTTCTTCTATCATACTTATAACGTGTTTCGGTCATTTCTATGTCTTTTTCAGATGTATGATTATGACATAATTTCTGTAAAATTAAATTGCTAAAAATTACATTCTAAAACTGAATAGAACAATTCCACCGAAACATTTCACGGTTTTTCCGCATTTTGAATGTAATTTTTAGAACTTTAGTATAATATGGGTTTTCAGAAATTATGTCACCATCATACATCTGAAAAAGGCATACAAATGACCAAAACATGTTATGCGAATAGTAGAAGAAATAAAACTGTGTTCCAATAAAATCTTACAAGTTTTTATAAGGTTTATTAAGGTTTTGTAAGCTAGAAAACAGGAAACGACTACATTGTATTCCTCGCAAATACGAATAAGCCTACAGTATTTATACATATTTGAGAGTAAAAAGCTTTCCAAGTTTAAATGTTATAACAATTTTTTTGTATAATTAATATATTTAATTAAAAGGAAACAAATTCGTTTGATAGAACCTGAATATTTGTTTAACGTGACATTATTAGAACGAAAACTTACGTTTACTTCTAATGAATATACAATTTTTTTGTTTTCAATTTTATAAAGATAATTTAACTTATTTATTTTAAAAACATATCTTTTGGCACTAATCAAATAATCAACTTTTACAAAAACATAAATTAGAGAAATTCAAAATTTATATATTCGAATTAAAAAGATTCGTAAACCTATTTATCTGAATTCTTTCTCTAAATTACTAAATAACGTAATGAGAAATTATTAATTATTGAAAACTAAACTGAATAGAAAACTTTTAGAGTAATGTAACACAGAAATGATAGANTTTTAATCTGTTTTTCGGAAAACACTATTGTTAGAGCCCCAATTTTATTTTCAATTAAACTTTGGCACAATTATATAAATCCAAGAAAATTAACGGTTAAAATTTATATTAAACGCAAAGAAAATTGTATAAAAAATTTTCCTAACAATTAATAAAAAGATGGAAGGATATGATTGAGTTTTTCACCGGATTCACTTCCTTTAGAAAGTGACACATCTTCGGAATGTGTCACTTTCTAAGACAGATGACGATCGGGGTCTTCGTCATCCTCGCCGGAGTCGCCCCTCGCTCGGATACTTCCGTGATCTTCCTCCATCAAAGTGAACTTCTTGAAAAAGTGAACTCCATCAACGTGAACTCCTTTTAAAGTGAACACCTTCCATCTAACAGTGAACTCCTTTTAAGGTGAACACCTTCCATCCGGCATTGTAAGGTATCTATATAATATCGTGGTCGAAGCTTGTTTGTATAAAATTTGGTAGTTATCGCAAATAAACGGAATTTGTTATTAGTGCACTTCTTAAAACGCGTTGTCTCTCGATTGTCGCCTCCATCCGGATTCGACCGCCTTTAACACGTGAATCGCTCGCGCGAGAACGTAATCACTATCGCGATTTTTATACCGTTTCCAACATAGTGATGACATCCTGACGTGGCATCGTGAAGTGGTGCCGATTCTCCTGTCACACAATTATCCTGCTCGATATTATGTTATATGGTATGATAAGAAAACACCAATTCAATCAGAGTTTATAAAATAAAATTTATTTTTTAATAATAAACTTGTTTGTTTACGTAGTTATATAAAAAAAACAGTTTATTAGAATTGTTTACAGAATTATTTTTAAAATTATATATAGTACTTGAAAGAAATTGTGGTAGAGAATGTTTCTACACACAGTTCTATTCTCCGTCTTCCTAGACCATGCTCCGATAACCAATGTCCAGAGGTTTTCATCTTAAATCCATCGTTTTCTAAACTTTCTTCTCATTCTTCTCTCTGATCTATAGGTGAACATTTTTCACTTCGCTGAGCATCCATTCTCTACATGTATTCCAGCCTGCGCATTCTTTTTATCCTAATTTTTGTAATTAGGTCAGCTTCTCCATATAGAATACAGCTGTTGATTTGTTCTTATTTGTCATGTTCCATTTTCATTTATCGCTCCACTGGATCTTTTGTATAACTTTTCTCCTCAAATACCAATTGTGTTCTTATTCAATGTTCTTAGTCGCTTGGTTTCACATCCATATATTATTATTACTTTTAATTTTCATTATTCAATCAAATTAATTTTTTTATCATATGTAAATTGGCTTTAATATTTCGTAATTACTGAAAACTCTCATAGAGAGTTTTACCATCAGCTTGAAAATTCTGTATTTAACGAAGTTTTTCTTTCTCTTTGCTGTTGATAAGTACGGTATTTGATTATTACCTGATTTATCACAAGGATTTGATGAAAGGTCATAAACAAGTTATTTTAATCTTTTATTGAATTTTAATTGTCCCAATAATATCGCAAGGTAGTATTTAAGATGGTTCTTACTCAGCTGTGTTTACTATAATTTTTTCAAACTTAGTTTAAACAATATTATAGAGAGAACACGTCTGCTGAAGTTCTTTTATCACTTTAAATTCTTTTGCGAGTTCTTGAATTCTGTTTCTAGTATACTTCATAGTTACTTTAATCACATAGTCAGTTTCAAGGAATCTCAAATTCCTGTGTGAAAAGTTTATCTAAAATGCTTGAAAAGTTTGTTTTTATATATATGCTATCATAAACTTATTTAAAATCCACGAAAATTATGTAAATTTACATTATCTTTTTCATTTAAAATATAATGCTGTGAAAATAAATTTAAGAAAATATTGTTTTTTTTTTAATAGGCTAAATAATATTTATTTGAAAAATAAATAAAGATTTAAGTTAAATTTTAATTGAATTCGTTCAATTTATTATTCTTGTAGCTGATATTAAATTTCTTGTTTTAGTTCTTATAAATAGACTCTTGAAGTACTACTTTAAATTTTTCTTTTTCTTTTGAATATGTTATTAAATGTATTCGACAGATATAATATTGTCGACTTTTTTCACGATATTTATTCAAGGCCTTAAACTTTTAAATCAAGTTTTCCAGAAAATGTTACTTTTTTTAATCTAGTGAAATAAAATTATTATTAATTAAAATTTAGTGTCATCTAAAAAAGAAAATTGATGATGA
Organism: Centruroides sculpturatus; assembly: GCF_000671375.1. NCBI lineage: Eukaryota > Metazoa > Arthropoda > Arachnida > Scorpiones > Buthidae > Centruroides > Centruroides sculpturatus. The sequence goes on from NW_019384812.1 coordinate 17,166, forward strand.
TTATTAAAGTTTTCGTGCTCTGTTTACATTTCTACATATCTTTACATCATTATTTAAACCACATATATGAACATTATAGTCGTAAATCTTTAAAAATCAAAGCTAATTTTATTTAATTTTCAAAACAAAATTTCAATTTCTCATGATGACTTATTATTTTTCTGTTTAAAACAGTAGCATTTTTTTCTGTCTGCATAATATAATGCAAAGAATGTGAAACTGTAAACTCTGTAAATTATTTTCCTATGTACAGTAATTTGGTATTTAAAATTTACAGAAACTTTACTAAAATAAAGTGTAATAAGCCTTGGTGCTGACGATTGATCGAAAAATTGAAATTATTTTTAAAAATGCTTTTAAAAATTACATACTAAAGTCAATCTCCAGATATACATGTAAAGTAAAAAAGTTTGCAAAAGCAGTTGAAACTAGTGATATACTAAATCTATTAAAAAACGATAAGAGCAATTACTCTTAACCTTTTTCATATATGCTTTTATTACCAAATCGGGTATTTAATTATAAAAATTCTATTAAGAATATATATAAAATTTGATAAAACTTCGATAAAATCTTAGCTATCTCGTTTGCTTTTCCGACTTTTCATCCGAGGTGAAATATTAAAAACAATATACCAGTACTAAAAGTACTTTAAAATCATTACTGTTTGTTATTTTCTTTATATTTCTCATATATGCATTTCGATCTTTCGATCCTCATCAGTACATTCATAGGAGTAATTTTATCCTAAAAGCAAATAAATATCTCAAAAAAGAAAAGAGAAAAATTCCAAAAGGCAATAGAATATTTTACAGAAAACTTTAAGTTTTTTAGATAAAAGTTATATATGATTTCCTTAATAAATATTTTAAAAACCTGTTTTAAAATTCACATCTGAGCTCTTCTCAATTCTAAAATTAAAGAATTAGATATAGATAGTTTTTAAAATAGATTATTCTTTTGGTTGTAAGGCAATGTGGGGTTTCTAGTTGAATTGAATATTGACACCATCAGCAGAAACACAATAAAGTAGATTATTTAGATAGGAATAAAAATTTTATTTAAAAAGATTCAAATTAGATGTGAATTTTGATATTTAGATCGTTTTTGGTGTTTGGAGTTTGAAAAATTCTGTAAAGATAAGAGACAAGGTAATTTTAGGAAAGATTGCCTATCAGGTGTGTTAGCGCACTAACATTTTCTTGGAGCTTATAAAAAGTAGAATAAAACCTATTGTTATATACTTTGTTTCCTGCCATATGAGTATGCTCTGGTTTGGCGTCATGCGGTCGTTTATTTTTATTTAATTATCAGACACAGTTTTTCAGGTCTGTGAAAATCTTTTGTGTTTACAATCCACCAGTATAAAGGTATTTTAATGTAGCATAGGTTTAAGCTTAATAACAACAGATTCTATCTAGAGCTTATACAACAAATATAACATATATTAAGAAGGTTTATTCAAATAGTACTCTGTACGTTGTTGCTTGCGCCATCTCTTTTTATAGTGTTAAGTAGTTTAACGCAAAAATTTTCGAGGTAAGTTAGCATAGTCTTGAAATTAGACATTTTCAACTATTAACATAAAACTAAATAATTTGATGGCTATGCTAACTCACATCGACTGTAATGCAGCTTTATTTTATTCGAACTTATCAGTAGGATTTTATTTAATTTGAGGATTGGGCCTATCTATCTTACTGGATTAAGCACTAAAATAATAGGATTTTTTAAATGCTGTCAATAAAATTTATATTACCTTGTCGATTTTTAAGCTATACCTACAGAATGTCAGAGAAATGCACCTTCTGCCGAAGAACAGGCAATACACATCATTGAGAACGGAGGAATCAACAATCTTCGAAATTTGTGTACAACTTTACCACGTTACTTGTGAAGAAAATATGAGATAACTTTCAAAAATGAGAATTGCATTCAATGCATTCATTGTACAAGATGGTGCATGAGGAATGCAACACGTTCTCTAATTTTTGTAACATGTGCGAGGAAACTCTATGAGCTATAAAAATTAAGTATTTTCGCACGTAAAACACAATTTTGGATATTAATTTACGTATGGCCTCAAATGGTGAGTCATCTCCCCTACACTCGAGGAATAATGGTTTTCTTTAAAAAGAAATATTAATATATTTTTGTTTCTTACTTTTCTATTATTTGTTATAATATACTGTATGTTTTAGTTGATGTTACATATGTGATTTACAAGAAATTTCTTTTTTGCTAACAATAACAAATTTATACGTTTAACAAATATGTAATATCTCTTAGAATTAAACTATTTATTTTAATATTCTCTGTAACAGTAAAATATTATCAAAGTAAAATGTTATTATTTTTGAATAAAGTGATATTAATAAATATAAAATACTAATATTTTATTTAATCAGAAATGCAAAATGAATTTTATTCAAAGTGCGACTACAGGATTAACTTTATACAATTTAAGACAATGGTTTATAAATGACAATATGGCAAATATATATATATATTTAATGTATTTAGATAATATTTTAGTGTAATGCATATTTTATGTGTCAGCTGTATGGCAAATTGTCTTGCTTTCGCTATCCAAAGGGATAATCTGCGATATGTATTGATCTTGCTTTACTTTTCTAGTGATATAAGCTGTGAAAAGAAGCCATTTAAATTCTCGTCGGCTTCGTTTTTATCCAACTTGATGTTTGTCTGACCAACCAGGCTTTAAGACAACAATCCCACGATAACAGCAGTACATTTTGTAAAGAGATGAACCAGAAATTAGATTCAAAGCCGTATCTGCTTTTCTCTCTCCTCTCTCCGTTTTATAGCTAGTTGGATTAAGCTTAATCTCTTTGAGGATTTTTCAACTTGTGTGATGGAAATTACGAAGTTAATTGGGAATTATCTATGACTTAAAATATTTAATTTTTTTTTATTTCATAAGATTTTTTATTAGTA
>NW_019384812.1:20838-24300 GCF_000671375.1 Centruroides sculpturatus
TATATAAATTTTCCAAGATATTTTAATAAGTAAATTTTATTAGAAAACAAGTAATTTGTTCTTTAATAAAATTTCGGCGACATATTAATTATGCTAGACATTAAATTACATTTAGATATATAGTTCTTACGTATGATGAGATTATCTAAACAATTTAATTTGACAAGATATACTTAAATAATGTCAAATTAAACAAAAAAGTTATAAAAAACTAAAAGTAAATCGATCGATAATTTTCATTTCTATAAAATAAGTAATTTAGTATTAAAAACTTCGAATAAAACATTTTAAAATATTTATATTTATTTAATTAATTAAACTTTAATACTAGTTTTTATAATATTAAAAAAACTTTTATAGAATATTTTGGATATGCATTTTATAAATTTAATTTTAATTAATATTAATTGAAGTTAAGTTTATAAAATGCATCTGCAAAATCTCCAAATATATAAGACTAATAAATTAAAATATCTTTACATTTATTTTATCAAGTTGAAAATTCTACTGAACTATAAGAAATGAATATATCAGTTTTAGATTTTATAAAAAAATATCTATACTTTCTTAGTACTAGTATATCATATATACTCAGCATCCTATTGGGATCTTCTCTCCTCTTTCTTATCCTTTTTCTCATATCTTACTTTCTCTTTTTCTACATGCTTGAGTAATCTCTACAATCTAATAAAAATAAAAATAAAAAAAATTATAATACTTTATAAAAAAAAACAAAATCTTTATTTGCTTAAGTTAAAATAGGAAATTTAAAGAAGAAAATTTCTTATTTTACCTTAATATTAAAACTAATATTATCTCATTTAACTGATTTAAAAGGAATTTTTTAAAATATATAATTTTTATGTAGAAATGTAATCACGTAATGATGGAATTCATTAAACAAAGTAAAGAAATTTTATTAAAAATACAATTTTAAAATTTATTTTATTTTATTCTCTAAAATAAATTAGTTGACTTTCTTTCATAGAAGTAATTTATGAATATCAAACAAAACATAATTACATTATTTTTATATTTACTCCACAAAATAGTACAATGACATATAAAGAAAGAAAATTTTGAATTGTTACTAAAAAGTGAACTATTTCACTGTAGTAAATGATCTTAAAAAAATCGTTGCTAATTTTGCATTTGTATTTAAGTTCGTTCAATCAGTTTTATCATTAAGAATGGAAGGAAGAACAGACATCGTTTCATTCTTCATGTCCGTAATGATGTATATTGTTTCCAACAAAGTTGTAGTAATTAAGTTTTTATGGCTTCACCTCTAATCGAAATCCTGTTAATGACATTGCTTAAATTCCTTAGATATCTATACCTGAAACCACAAAGATTATGGGAATGTTTTTCAATACGATAATACGAGACATTATAGATCTAATTAAAAAATTAGAGCAGAAAAGAAGTTTGTTTAGAAATCAAATGCACATGAATATAATTACATAAAAACTTAGTTCCCGTTTTTATGACTTAAAATCTAAATGCCAATTTTAAAATATTTATAATGTAAATAGGTATGAAAATTGTTACTATTTTTTCAATAGAAGAATTGTACTTAATGTTATGAATTCGCGTATTAAAATTTATTATTAGTTAATGTATAAGTAAATAATAAATAAATGAAGTGGATATATATTTCTTAGTTTATTTATTAGTCAAAAAACAAAAATAAATAAAATTAAATATACATGGAGGTGAGCATAACAGATGTTTTTATGCTCCCTCTAAATAAATAATACAAAATCTATTAATTTCAACTACAAATATCTAAGTGAAATAAATACAATTACAAGTATAATTAAGTAGTAATTAATAGGAAAAAAGTAAATTAAAAAAAAGAATATTTGGCAAAGAAACTAAGAAATTTACGTATTAAATTAAAGGTAGTTTATAGTTTATATCTAAATTAAAATATACATGTATATAAACGTATCAAAAATAACTTGCAACGTTTCTTATTAAGGGACATGTGATAACTTATTAAATTTTATTTGAAATTTAAAGAATCAAGATACGATAATTATAAATTAAGCGCTCTAATATTTTTCCGTACACATATTTTAAAGAACATAATTTAAAGTTGATCTAATAACTTAAATGAAGAAAGGTTTTATCTTTTGCATTATCTTGTTCAGTTTTAAAAACAAGTAATAAATTTATGCACAGTTATTTTCATCAATTTAAAATATATTAGAATAATAATATAAAGTATAAAGTAATAATTTTGATCTTAAAATATTAGAAAATAAATAATATTGTTAGAAATAAATTATTAGTGAATTAATTTTCAATACATAAATAATTCTAAATTAACATACACATAATAAATGAAAATCTTTAAGCGAACTATAGTTTAATATTTTTATCGAAGAATGGAGATTTGATTTCATTCAGATGATTATAGATATCTCTTTGATAAAATCCTTCCTGGTGTGAAGGAGATTATCGAGATTATTCTCACTGAGATTTTCTCTAAGTCGTAGCTTTTATCCAGAAGCTTTAGAAAAGCCAATATGAAGCAAAACATAAGTCAACATACGTAAAAGCTTCATATAAAGAATATTGATGTATCAATGTCGTTGAGAAATATTTTCAAAGGGTAAACTTTTTTAGATTCTTAGCTAACACTTAAAGAATTTCTAAACATATCATTTAATCTATACATTGAATGAGATACAATCTCTTATATAAATTATTTTTTTTAAGTTTTTGAAAAGAACCTTTCGTCGGCAGATTTAAAGTAAATAAGTCTATCCAGTACTAAGTTATAAAATATTATTTATAATCCAATACTTTCTACATATTTATTTAATAAATAATTTTATAAAAAAATAAATGACACAAACAGATATTTTAGGAATGATTAAAATTATGAAAATATTTAAATATTTTCTTAAATTTTATAAATAAAAATTTTCTTATTGACAAAGGGAAAATTTGTTGAATGCAAATAATTTGAAATTAATTATTAAATTTCTTTCTACATCTCTTCATAATTCAAATTATGTAAGAAACAAAAATTTAATTAATTTATAGATGTGCTTAGGAAGCTTTCAAGTACAGTTTTCTTATTAAAAAAAGTTAGTAAATTTTAAAAATAAGTTCATATACTGAAGACCAAATCTATTAAAGTGAAGAAAATTGTATCATTTTACAAGCTTTTATCTATAGGCTACCGCTGGAGTATGGAGTTTTAATTCTTCATGTAGCTATGGTTTACTCTTAAAATTGTCATATTTTTACAATAACATTTTAAAAAAATTTAAAGCATTATAAGTGAAAAATTACATTTTTAAAGAAAATTTATTTTAAAAAAAGGCTTTTTATTTAACAAACATAAATATGTGCTATTTAATCAAGTGAACTATTAAAAGTGAATCATCTTTGAACAAAGAGTTTTAATCTCTCTTAATTTAAGTCTATCTGCAGACCAAATCATGG
>NW_019384812.1:24307-116488 GCF_000671375.1 Centruroides sculpturatus
GTGACCAAAACTTTGGATAAGAATCTTGACTAATAGAAAATTTGATATAATTAAATTAATACTATATAGTTAATTGGAAAACATTACTATTCTTTTAGAATTAAAAGTAAAATAATTATTTATTTATGTTAATATTGATGATAATGCTTCAATGATTATTCTAAGCATGTTTCGATACTGCATGCGTTTATATAAGCTGGATACTTAGAAAAAACTGGTTTCTTGAATACCAAAATAAGCGGTGTAGACATCAATCATGCAAAATTTCTGTTGGAAAATCACTCGTATAAAAGTGGTTAGAGTATGGTTGCGATAAAAATCTGCATAAAACAAGTAAAAATATTCGAATAAACACATGTTTATACGTTCTAGAAAATTGTCATTAGTAAAAATGCTATAACGGTAATGTAAGTTCTTCCTGTTCCATAGTTTCGTAGGAAACAATTAAAAAAATTGAAAAATAAATTAATATGTTTTGGCTTTTTCTTTTTTAAAGTATACATTTCATCTTTTATCTTGTAGCACGTGGAAAAAATAGGTTTTAAAACATAGAAAATATTATAAATACATACCATACATTCCTATGTTAAATATAACATAGATTCATAAAAAAAAATAACAAAAACTATCATTATTAGTGATTACTAAAATCACTAAGATGATATTTTATACTATTTTTCTATGCATTAATCGGTATTAATTGGTATAAAATCATCAATAATAATTTTGATGAGATTTTTCTATGCATTTCATAATTTAATTAACATTAATACGCAATTATTTGTAACAGTTATCAAATAAATAATGATTTAAATGTGTGAAAATGCTGTTAGAAGACTTATAGGAACTCATTTTCAAAGTACTTCAAAAAAAGGAAAAGAAAAGAAATGAAGCAACAGCTTTAATTAATCGATATTCTAAGGAATTTTAAGTGTGAATCTAATTTCAGTTTAAATATTTAACGAGATACAACAAGTTAAACCCAAATAGCAGCATTTAAGATATTAGTTATTTTTAAATAGCAAAGTTTTATTGATATTCAGTTATTGATTTATCTGAAAAATGATGTTTCATTTTTTTTAAGATAAATACGTTAAACATTTTAAAACATAAAGTTGATAATAGTTTAATCTTCAATTAATTTTACATTGTGACTTGTTAAAATGTTTTTAACACATAGAAATAATAACACGCATCTCAGTTCATAGGAATAACTAACACAGAAAAACAAGTCATTGAAGAACAAAAATTGTAATTAAAATTATTTGAAAGAATTATCTTTAATATTTTGACAAATATTTATTAAATGCAAATTTATTTGACGAAAAATAATTTCAAATACGAAGGTAAACTAAATAATTGTGTATAGTGTATACAGCCTTAATTTTATTTCTTCTGCTTAAATTATACTCCTATTATTCTCATTCATTGGAAACACACTTATTAGAAAATGTTTTAAATTCCTTAGAAAAAATAGATCTCCATTTATATCCAATTGTAAAATAGCTTTACATGCCAATGAATATATTTTTATTCTTTTATATTAAAATTTATATTTATATTTATATTTATTTTAAAATTATAAAAAAAAATTTAAAAATTAAATTTATTGATTAAATAAATAATAATATAAATTACTATTTGTTAATATTTGTTAATATTAACAAATAGTAATACATGCACTATATCATATAATCTATATTTAATCAGTTTATAATTTATAATTAATGCTTTCAACACAATGTAATTGTTTTCAAAGAAAGTTATATAAATATCTTCATTACTAATCTGACATTTTAATAATTTATTTCTTAAAATTTTATATTCATATTAAAATTCTATTTGAAAACTTGCATCTAAAATAGGAATTGTATTATATATTTTTATGCCATTTTCTTCAATTCTTATTTGAGTGTAGAAAAGAAACTTCGCTTTATCTAATGTAAGCAAAAGAAAAAGATTACGAATTTTGATGAAAGTATTTGGAAAAAAGTAAAAGCTGAAAAAGAGAATTTCAAATATCTCCGTAAAAGAGATTTAGAAACCCAGTTACATATTTCTTTATCCAAAAAAAACGTATATATATGTATATATATATATATATATATATTTATATATAGTGCTACTTGGATAATGCATTAAAGTTTTAGATATTTTAAATCAAATATTTATATATATATGTGCTATTAAGGGATTTTAGAATGGAAACAAGCTAAGTAGAGAAAAGTGAAGAAACGCAAAATCTAAATCTTACATTGGTTTTATCCATTACATTTATTTTGTATAAAAACCCTCTTTTAACGTTGTTTATAAAATAAAATCTCTCTTAATATTTAAATTTATTTTGGAAGAATGTATAGAATATATATATATAATTATTTAAAACTAATTTTAATTATATTCTTTCACGATTAACTATTGAAAAATTTAACCATCTTTACGTAAATATTTAATTAATTAATATTAATTTGTTGAGGTGTTGTATATAAGATGTAATCTTTATTATTCTCTAATGTTTATTATTGAAAAATATTATATTATTACTATTCTCTTATAATATTTATATTTTAAATATTGTATTAAATAATTAATTAATATTTATTTTTGTACAACAACTGATCTCTAAATGTAGTTTAAAATTTTATTTTACTTTTTTAAATAAGAAAAATAAAATAAATTGGTAAATCGATTTGGTGTTTTTTATTTAAAGTATTTTCTGTTAATCAAAAATATATTTGTCTTTCTAATATTTTAAAAAGATAAATTGATATTGTTCTTCAACTTATAAAAAGTTAATAGTTTTATTCTTTAAAAAATTTCACTTAAAATTTTTAATAGATTAATTTTTTATTAAAAAAATCATATATTAAACCAATTTATCTTTTAATAAATATTCAAAATTCTAAATTAAACAATATAATTAATTAAATATCGTGAAATAATAAATTGGATTTATGCAAATTCAGTTTTTTTATTTATTAAAAATTGTAAAAGATAATGAGTACATTTTATTACTTTCTTTTGGGGAAAAAAAATCCACTAATTAGTAAAATGAATAAAATCTGTAAATTTTTTTCACGTTACATTATTCTGGAATATTTTTAATAAAGCTGCAATCTCGTTTCCATTCATTTATTATGACAATAATAAAAAAATTACTCTTTATTGACTTTTTTTTAATATTTTAAATAAAGAATATTTAAATAGGCTCTTAAAAAATACAAAAATATATTTAAAGTTTTTAAATTAATATCTTCAAACTGTTATCAATACTCACATGTATGTTTTCTATTGCAGGTTATAGGCCTAAATATAAATTATGAATAAAATTCTAATACAATTTAAATCATATAAATTCATCCTTGGGTCATTTCAATACGACTTAATAAAATGCCTTTTTTTTTTTAAATATAGTCTATACTAAAGATATAAAGTGAAAATTTAGTAGGTGTTCAATAGTAACACAAGCAATTTATATATGATTTTATAAGTCAAGTATTAATTTTTTGCTTTTTTATTATATAGCAAAAGTTATTTGTTATTATATAACAAATGTCTTTTGCTATATATTGTATAATAATTTCTAGATCTTCACTGTCTACTTCCAATTAGTTTGTAGGCCTATATATTGTAATATATTGGATCAATTAATATATAATTATTCTTAATTACTATACATTGAACAAGATAATATTAAATTAAAATGTTCATTTTTTCGATAAAATGATCATACTTTGATGTAATAAAAAGTCAATTTACATCCTTCTCCCGATTTGGGATCGTAATGCTTTTCGAGAAGCGGTCGTAAAGAAAATTCTCTATTAAACTGTGATAAAAATTTTAAAAAAGATTGACTGGAAAAAGTTGTAATGGTTTGCTTTGTTCATAACTTATGACCTTTTACAATCCTCTTTATAATATCTATATACAAAGACAAAATTATTTCAAGAATTGACGGTAGTTATCATATTTAAGCACCTTTTAATATGTAATGTATTTTAAAGATGTATTAAAGGGTCTTTTTGTGCTCATTATTAGCGGTAAAGGGCCTAAAACCACAAAAAATGTATTAAAAGATGTTTATGAAAGCTATATTTATTTGATGCTAAAATGATAAGGTAAAAATGCGTGAATCTGAATAGGGCGATGATGACGGACTAAGTGATAAGGAAAGAGATAGAAAAATTTTATGAAATCTGAACAAAAATAATTCATAAGTAGATTATACTTTTTACGAATTGTATCAGTAATAAAAATTTTAAGATTGGCATAAATTTCACGCAATGAAAATTCGGACAGTAATGTAGATTTTCAGTCAATAAATAAATGAGGAATAGAATAACAGTGAAAAATTATAGATTTACAGATCAAATTCAAATCCCGTGCCTACCAGTGGACTAGTAGTTAAAACCACAGATTGTTAATCGCGAGTTCGCACCTGATCAACAGACCAGTCACAAGGAGTTTTCTGATTTTTCGCCACTTAAACAGGAGTCAGTTTTCCACAGAAAGTCCCCGTGGGAGGTAGATTGACCATGCATTGAGTTGACTCATTCCACGAATTAAACCAATTCAAATCTTGTTTTCTTATAACAATAAAATAAACTATAATTTATAAGCTACGATGTTACGAGACGTTAAACGCCACTTGATAAAAGAAATTCTTCCATCTCTTATTTGGTTGCATTTTGCTGGAATGATATAATTGAATCTAATTGAAATTGGATTCAAAGCAATGAATGACAAAACGAAAATCGAGAACCAGTAGCCAAGTGGATAAATACCAATTACCACTGAACACTGGTAATCGGAGGTGGATTCGCGCCTCACCGTCAGACTGGCCACGTGGGATTTTTCACGTCAAAAATGTAATTTACCTATGAATTATTTTTTCAGTGACACTTAAATAGGAGCAAATTTTCCATAAGACACCTCATGGGGAAATTTTCCATAAGACTCCTCTCTTCAGATCGTCCATGTGTTGTTGCCGTATACGAATTAAACTAAGAGTTGGACATTTAAAATTTGAGGAATTATTTCATTATGAAGATTTTTTGTTGGACATTTTTGGAAAATGCGGAGTAAACAATTTCTAAATCGAAATAATTATATAAATTGCATTTCTTCAAAGTGGAATATCGTAATACCAGTTTTTCTTAAACCGAGGTAAACGTTTGCTTAAATAAAGCAGACTATTTGTAAGTGATTAATGTTACAGGAAACTTCGAAATAAATTATACTTTCAGAAAAATTGTCTGAATGAATATGAAATACAATAAATTTTAACAGTATTCAGTTAATTTTACATGCACGAGTTATATAAAATAACTTATAAAAACCTGAAAACAAAAGCAGAAATTGGACTGCTTAATCAAATCATACATCATTCATATTTAATTTTTAGTTTTACATTTTCATTTTTATTACAAAGTATATATAACACATTAATAAATTTAGTTAATTTTTGAATTATTTTTTAAGGAAAAAATTATGTATTTTATGAATTGATTAGTTCTACATATCATTCATTGCACGAATTACACACTTTTTTCTAGTAGTGGTATGACCTCAAGCTTATTTATTACATAACGAGCAATTATTTTGTTGTGACATCATTATACTGCCGGAATGCAATTTCAATCATATTATTTATTTATTTTTTAATTCAAAATGTTCTTCGCGTTAAATTAGTAGTGTCTTGCCCCTGTACATCCTGGTAGCAATAAAGTCGTGCCAGTCATATAACTCCTTTCAGGAAAAACTTTTTGAATTGAAAAAGCGTGACTTCAGTTCTTGTATAGTTAATTGGGGGCAGTCTCTCCTTGGCTTTCCACATTTGATCTTGACTTTCATCTATCTAATTCCATTTTCGAGATTAATGAAGGACAGAAAGACAGACAAACAAATGGACGACAGTAGAAATTTACAGGTTTACAATTTTTTTTTAATTGCAGTCAAATTACCTTACTATTATTGTTTACGACTTAGTGGAGAAGAGAAGCTAGAAGAGTATATCTACATAATATTCTCAAAATATATAAATTATATTTATCGTTATAGTAATTGTTATTCTCTTAGGAATAGTTATTTATCTGTAATGTATAAACAGATAAAATTTTAGGATAATATCGGAGGAAGAAATAATTTAAATTTTGTAATATTTACTAACACATAGTAGATATTCTGATATTCCTAATATCTAGTTTTCTTGGAAAAACAAAAACATGTAAATATAGAATTCCTCGTGAGTATCTTACAAATTATTCAGTATAATTTAAGAGAAAACTTTTAAGTAATGGAATTATAATGTAATGTTTGCAAATAATACTGATGAAGAAAATATCTTAGCGTTTGACTTTGTTTTTTTATAATTATAAAATGCACTTTGCACCACTCTAAATGCAACAAGCGATCGATTAATTATCTATCAATTTTATTAAAATATTAGTAGATACGTCCAGCCAGCTCGGAAAAAAATATATAGGAATAAACATTAAAATAAAAGCCATATTAAAAGTTTGATTATTTCTGTTATTTTTATTACGAAGTGTCAAAGGAATGAAATCACAGAGGAGCAGGACGACGAAATTCCATAGTAGCCTATATTTTCCCCGAGATCTTAGAAACTAAGTAGGAAAAGTTTAATGCAGATCGGTCAAATGATTCATAAGTGTATAAAGAACGGACAGACAGACGTTCCACTTTATATACAGTATATAGATTGTTAAAAATAAGTTCATAAGTTCAGAAAATTGTTTTCCTTTTAAAATTAAAATGTATTGATATTTGAAAGGAATTAATTTTCTTAATGTTAATGTTAGTCATTTTTTATTTATCTACCATTAAATATATGAAAATATAACAAATATTTAGTTGTAAATCAGATTATAATTAAGAAAATATAGTAAAACTAAAATAAATAACTATAAACTGTACTAATTATAAGATATAAAAAAGCAACAAAGTAAAAAAACAAGACAAAGACTGTAAAATATAAACTAATTGTATATAACAGTATTATTTAATCGTCTTTTATTTTCCAACTCAGAAAATACGGAAAGTAAAACAAAACATTAAACATGTTGAACCAATAGAATAAACACTATTATTTAACTTAATATCAACAATAAAATTGACTTTCCAAAACTAAAATCCAAACTGAAATTGTAAATTTGAACAAAGTGAAAAAAAGAAAAACAGAAAAAATAATATAGTAAAATGTTATGAAATGAGTAGTGCTTCGAATTTTCTTTGTTATATACAGTGGTACCTCAGGATACGAAATTAATCCGTTCCGAAACTGATATCGTATCATGAAAATGTCGTAAGGTGGATCATCTTTTCCCATACGATTACATTTAAAACCAAATAATTCGTTCCAACGCGAAAAACATACTCAAATTAAAGCCAAGTAATACATTCAAAAAAATAACTGTAGTAAGAAAAACAAATGAAAAATGCGAACTAATGTAACGTCGTATGGTGAGTTTTTGTTCGTATCGTGGAGCAAAAATATGTTCGAATTTCATGTCGTATCCTGAAAATTTCGTATGCTGGGGCGTTCGTAACCTGAGGTACCACTGTATATTACCTTAACATGTAAAAAAATTATGTTAAATCTAAAAACAGAATTTATATTTCGGTTCTCCTAACTGACACATAATCGATTAGTAAAGAAATATATATAAAGATTTTTTTTCAAATGATTTTGTATCAATGAATTCGAAAAATACTAACTTAACTTATAATACAAGTCGACCCCCCTATAACACTGTTGATAATTCCGTTTTATATGAATTCCATGCTGTACCAGTCACTTAAATTTTAAAAATATGTGAGCCGTTCACAGCCAGGCACGCGTATTTGTAAAATCTAAGTGACTCGTACAACATGGAATTAATATAATACGGAATTATCAACAGTGTTATAGGGGGGTCTACTTGTATAATTTAAATTATCTATCTGCTTTGTTGTATTTGAATAGTAAACTTATAGTATTCAATTATACATAAGTGTATATAAATCGTATTTATTTTTAATTATATAGGCCTACATTTTTGAGTTATTATTATTAAATTAATATTTTACAATTATTCTTTCTAATTCATCCAGAAATTAAAATACAGTTTAAAAACATTTTATTCTAATTCATGCTTAAAATTTTATATTTCATTTAACGTTAATTGGACTAAAAAACTTGATATTTATTTGTAACAAATATGTGTAAATATATACAACATATCAGTAAATCATTGAAGCAGTTTATTACTACGCAAAACATTGTGTATAATCTTACAATAAAAGATTGAAATCATACGTAGAGATGATTTAAGGTAAAATAGGAAAACAAACCAAACAGCCTGTCTAATCAGATATTGATAGATAATCAGCCAGATGGATAATAGAGAGACCAAAAGAATACTAAAACAACGTTACTTCTATTTCATTGATTATAGCATAGCAAGATCTTTGCTTGTTTGTTTAGTTATGGTAACGCAACACTTGGGCGACCTGCCTAGGGGGATGCCTTCCGGGAGGTCTTGTTAAGGGAAATTGGCCCCTATTTAGGCGTTACAGACATGGAGAAAACACGGAAAACTCCACGTGGCCAGCCAGTTCGAGCGAGGCGAGAACCCACGACCGAACTCCCAGTGTTTAGGGGTGGGCAGCAAGATCTTTGACTTGTTGATTACACAAAATATAGAACATATACTAAGATTTAATGCTCAAAAATAAATTAATTTCAAAACTTTTCGGAAATTGTTCAAACGATTCAGTTAATGAAAGAAGTTGAAACAAAATCTATCTATATCCTTACTTTTTAAATGTATGGAATAAATTAATCATAAAAATGACAGGAAAATACAATAAAATATTATATCAGGAGCAGAAATTTTTAACATTTAAATTATATTAATAAAGTTTTTCATTACCCAAAATATCCACAAATAGAATAACACGTAAAAAAGTAAAATTTAAAAATGAAAACTGCTTTGGGATTAAATTTTATGAAAGAGATAATTTTTCTTATTAAAATTCTAAATAAGATAGTAATAAGTCCATAATTTGATATAACAATAATACATTTCAAACATTTTCGAAAAAATTACAATAATTTTTAATTGAAAGGTTATAGGAATTCATGTTCCATCATTAGCAATATAAAGTAAAATCTCATACTCTGAATATATAATGAATCAAAAATTAATTACTTATGTTTAAAATGCTTATGAAAATTATGGAAGATGATTTAAAATAAGAACTGATTTATTAAAGTATTCAATAATAATTCTGATTAATAAGCATAATAACATGTTTTAATTCATAGACGTCAATAGTCTGACTGCTCAATGGAACTAAAAAAAAACTAAAACAGTTGTTATTAGAAAGAAAATTTGGAAAACTATTTTGAGTATAATATTTTAACTGAAAATTTATGTTCTTATCTCAGTTATTATATCCTAAGTTTCTTCTGATGAAAATAGCATGAACAACTTTAATTAAAAATGGAACTTGAAAACATTACTCGGGTTACATTTACGTAGAAATAATTACTTCTTTAATAAACTTTATGATATAAGCGCTAAATAAAAATGTAAACTTTAAAAATTTCCTATTTATAAATGACAATTTATTACTATTACATTTTTAAACTTCATACGAAATTTTCATTTAATATTTCTATAGATGAAATAGTTTTTTTTTATCTAAAGAAGCCTAAGCAGCAAAGTTTTTTAAGTTTGCATATATACAGTATGCAGGATGTCTCCTATCGATTCTTCAATAGAGATTGGAAAGAACAAAGTAAACAAGAGATATCATGATATGTCGAATTTGATTTTGGGCCTGAGTTATGGTCGTCTATAAGAAAAGTTCTCAAAAGTTTTATTTATTTTAGTTACAAGGACACAAACTGGACGAACAAAACTTATATAAAATTAAAACACCAGTTTGATTAGATAAATACAATAAGAAATATATTAATAATTTTATAATATCATTAATATAATAATATAGAATTTAGAAATCGAATTAAATAAATAATTCGTATAAATATTTTAAATATAAAATTAATTCAAGTAGCGATGTAACTTAGTACAGTAATTCATTTTTGGATCATATGAAATTACATAAATGAAAAAGAAATTAAGCATTTTGTTACGATATTTCATAGTGTAGTCTTTGTTATAAATTCAGTTTAAATAATTTAATCTTTCTGAAAATTAAAATAACATTGATTAATTAATTTAATGAATTATTATTATTATAGAGTTTTAAACAGATTACATTTTTAATAACTGATTTTAGAAGAATATTCAGTATTATGGTANATCATTAATTTCAACAAACTTTAAGTTTAAGGTTAACTTAAGTGATAAATTAAGGAACAAATTAATAAAATGATAAAAATTTATTTTATGTAAGGAAAAATGAAAAAGTGCGTTACATTTTATATTATTATTTTATTGTTACTACTTTATATAAATCAGAAAAACAAATCTTAAGAAATGTTTGTAAGAAAGTAATTTTCAAAAAAATACATTCATTATATAATACAGAATTATTTTACATAATATCCATCAATCTTGATATAAAATTATTATTATAAGTTAAAATAGTATATCAAATTTTTTATTGTTTTGCTTCTTTTATTTTAATCATTTAACAAGATTCTGATTTTAGGGAATCAGAAGTGAAAGATAATTCATCTGGATCATAAAGATAAATTACACATCATAATTCTAATAAATATCCAGTTTTCATCACAAGAACAATTTATTATCTTTATTGCAACGCTTTACATCAAAATATCTGATTAACTTAATAGATTTTAGTGAATATGCATGTAAAATATATTTAACTTTTCCTTATCATTGAAACTAATCGACGTTTCCTATTTTACAGAAGAAAGAAAATTCATGACTATTTTACATTTTAATTTATATATTACAGTATTACTGGAAGCTTGTCCTACTTAAAATTTTGAAAATAATTTTTTTTTACTTAATATTTAATATTAAATTTTTTTTGTTTTATTGTAATTCTTGCAAATAACGTTTCAGATGTATTAAATCAATATGACAATATGATTAATTTTAATCTCAGAAGACAGCTGGTATTATATTAGCAGTGATTTCATATTTTTAAAGCTTCTTTTTCAATTTTCATACTTTTAATTAATTTAGAAATGAAAGTTCAAAAGGAAATTTGTTACATAAGTAAAGAAAATTAAATCATTTACTACTTTAAAATGACAATTAATTAAATTTATATTTCAGAGAGAGATAAATAATCTTTTAGATAATATAATCGGTTTAGTTATTACTATTTAGAATTAGTTACAAAGGTATTTTCCTTATTAAATTCTTAAAATAATTTAATTATATATAAGAAAATTGATCATTTCTATTCTAAATTTATCTACATGTCATTAGTTTATTATCAAGAGCATCCACATTGCTGTTGATAGTAAACTAAGGAAATCGTTAGTTAATAAAATCTATTTTATATCTCTTCTGTTGTTATGTAATGCTTATAAAGATAAAAGGATTATTAATAAGATTATTTCTATTAAATTATATTAAGGATACATCAATATATGTGGATTTTATGAAAACATTAGTCTACTTTCTCTATATTAACTAGATTTTTATGATCAAACTACAAGGATAATTGTATTTAGTTAAGCTTATAAAGAAACTAGAAGTTATATAAGTAAAAAGTCTGTCTTAATATACAGAATAATAATTAATAATTATAAACTATTAAAAATTGTTAACAGATAAAGAGAGTTCTGTAGAGATATATTATTGTTCTTTCCTTGCTTTAAACAATCGAAAGATTAATCACTAAATACTGAAATAAATTTCTGGAATTTCTCTTTACTGTGTTAGTGTTAATTATCTGCTTAAAAATTTGCATATTTCTCCTTGTTTTAATTCAACAATTCACGACAAAGCCCGGATATATTGGGCCCTATCCTTTACTATCTGGCCGAACCTACGTAGGTATGGGAAAATGATCCTGTTAGTGCCCACAGGATGGAAAGAGCAAAATAAAATAAAATACAATAAAAATACAAAATTCTACAACTGAAAATAAATTCAATAAAAAGGTAATAAAACTTTTTATGCTTTTATAATTCTTTAAACATTAAAATATTTTTAAGCACTATTTTTTTAAGTATAGAAAAAAACGTAAAAACGTTTAAACATTTATAAGATAAATTTCTTTTCTATTAAAGTAAAATAGTCAATAACATCCGTTCATTATATTACTTGAGTATTTTTAAAAATTATATTCAAATACGTAAACTACATTTTCCTTTACATATATGACATTATCTGAATAAAAAATATCTATTTTATTGCGTTTATTTGTACAAATAACCATATAATTGCTTTAAAAAAATTGTTATATACAAAAATATCATTTATTTTGTATATTAAAAATTAATATGATAATCTATGATATTTCAAGTAATACTATAAACTATTATTAATAGAAGATATTTGGATATATATTAGGTATATCAAAATACTATTTATCAGTAATAATTTTTCTTTCGCAATATGTATTCTGTTATTATTATTATTATGGAATGTATTAGTATTTGCTTGGAAAAATATGACGATGGCCATATATTTTTCAGCTGAAAATACATAAAACCACATAAAAATATAACAAATAGAACTTAATTAGAAACACTATACTGTATAAACTTTCCCTAATTTAGTTGTATTTATACAGCGTATATCTGCATTTATTATGTAGAATTATCATCATTTAGACGACTTAATATATACAAAGATAAAAATGTAATTTAAATATCAAGAAAATCATTTTATATTTCCTGAATTTTTAAAAGGATTCTTATGAATACGAAGAATCCTAACTAGTTCATGGAACATTTGAAAGTATAACATAAATGATCTTAATTGATCTTAATTGAAACGATAAATGATTCAAATTTAAATCAAATAGTTTATATTTTTAATATTTAATATGTTATAAATTTTCTAGTTAAAAATCCCTTACTTTTATTTATTTAAAAGCTTATTTTGATTCAACCTTTTCATAATTTTTTATTCGTTATCGCAGATTCTTTGTTACAAAAGCTTCTTATAATAAATTTTAGTATATATAAATAAAAAATAATTTTAAAAGTTATATTTATTATTAATCAAAGTAAGTAATCTCAAGAATTTAATAGAATTGAGAGGAATTCTAAAGTGATTATTCACTTTTATATGGTTTATATTTGAAATACTGTTTACACAATATTAGTTTCAAAACTTAAGATTTTACTTATTTTATTTTAAGAATATTTATACAGTAAGAATTTATAAGAATTTAAATCCTAAATATTTATTTCATAATTCTAATTAATTAAGGTGAAGTTAGTCTTTAATAATTACACAATGAAGTGTATGAAACTCTTCTCTCGATTACACCATTACATTTCACACGCAATGTGAAAATTAAACACATTCATGTGGGAAATAACAACACGGGCATGCAAACATTGATACTTTGACCAACTTTATATAAAATTCATAATTCTAAATAAAACGTTAAAAATATTATATTATTATTTTCTCTTTATTTTTAATATTTATACATATATTTGTTAATTTATATTTAATTAAAATAGTAATTAGTAATATAAAAATAAATTTTATTACATACAAGAATGTTACTATTTTAAGTAAATTTTGAAGAATCTAATTGAATAAAATTCTGTAAAATTAATAAGAATTTGTTTAAAAATAGCTGGAAATTATGCTTTTTATTATGAATCATTTAAATGTTTTATGTTTTACAGGAATAATATTTTAGGATGCATGTAATTTGCAATGTGCATGTAATTGTAAATCCACTATTGTAATGTATATATATATATATATATATATACAGATCCTGTACAATTCATAAAACCACCGAGGAATTAAATGGTTTTACTCAATAGGAAGTTTAGATAATGAAATTGCTTAATATAAAGGTATAGTACCTTGTCCAAAAATTGGTGTAAACGGCGAGAATGGTATTTGCATTTGGGTTTGAAAGTTTAGAAAGATGTCTCAGTTGCAATTGCAGCAATACGTGTACCTCCTAGTGGTACAGAAATCGAGACAAGTTTCTCATGTGTTAAGAAGATTCTTTGGCCAGATAGGAGTTCCATGACAGAGAAAAACTTGGAAATACATTTACGATTGCATTTCAACACACCTGGCATTGCCGATGTGGTGAATCAAGCAATATCCAATGTCTGAGGAAAGTTACCAGGATAGATATGTTTTTAATGTTAAGTATTTTTTAGAATAATACAATCAAACATTATTTGGTCAATTTTAGGGTTTAAATTTTAGCGGAAGGAAATAAATAAAAACAAGTTCTGCATTGTTATAATGCACATTTCTCAAAGCACAGAAAAATATATTAAAAAAAAGCATATTTCGCATATTTTAAATATATCACTGCACAATAAGCGCTTAAAATTTGCATAATTCTAATCGCCTTAATTACTAACAGCGTGACAATATATATGATTTATTAACATTTTTCATGATATATAATAATTAGTTGATTAATTAGTAGATATTTGTTTAATCCAAATATATTTATTTTTTAATTCTGAAATTAATAAGCGCGTCTAGTATTTTTCATTAGTTAATTTACGTAAGAATTTTCATTATCATTAATTATAAACGATTACATATATTTAGAATAATTATGTAAATATTATAAAAAACAGAATAAAAATTATAAATATTTAAACATTCCAAATATGAAATGCATTCAATTAATTTGACTACTACAATTAATTGCTACATATTAGGTATTTTGAACAAGAGATCAAATTTTCAATTATTGATCGATAGCTTTTTATTTATTATAAAGCATTATAGCTTGTTCAAGATTGGATAATTTAGGATATCAAATTATAAAATATTTATAAAATAATCTGTGATTATCTAGGTATTTTTTAAAGTTTTTCCTCTTAATTTTTATTTTAAATATTTTACAAACGTCTTTCATGCTTTAATATTTTATAAACGTCTTTTGATAGTATAATCCTTTGTGGATGTCTAGTCAGTTCAATCAGAATTTCATTACCTTTTATTCAATTCCTTTGTGTGTCAGATAAAACAGATGAAATCTTCCAATTACCTATTCTGGACAACGATGGTTCGTTGATGAACAAATTGATTGGCGTTATATATATATATAAAACTCCATATATATATATTATAGACTACTTATGTGTACATATATACGAATACAATATGATTTTTAAGCTATTGATTTAAGTAATATTTAATAAATTATGGAATATAAATTTTTACATATTTTATATTTAGGTTGATTTAGTACTTCATACAATTAATTAAGAATAATGTGAAATACATGTTGCCCATAAAGTCTATATCGAGTTTTAGAAATTATTTTTAAAAAATTGTGAAAATAACAGATGCAGCTTATGTATCAAAAGGTAGCAAAATGCAAACAGTTTTAGCCAGAATATCAGTACACCTCCACACGTTCATCTTTCTTCGCTCGCAGCACGTCTAGGAGATGCTCAGTTTCCCCGCCGATTTTGTTCCTCAGCATATCCAGTAACACACTTGCAATGATTTCTCTGATTGGAAAATGACATTAAATTGTATTTTTCAGCAGGTCGGTGCACCGCTACGTTAAGAACAATCCAATATGGCTGTCGGGAGGTCTAATTCACTGGTCTCCACACTCATTTGATGTCTCTAGATTTCTTTCTGTGGGACCATTATGTGTCTTGAGGACAGAATATAGGACACACGCGTAAGAGATGTGGACATATTAAAGTAGCGAATCGGAGAGGTCATTGCAAGTATGATACCTGACATGCTACTGGACACATGGTGGGAAAATTGAGGATTTCTAAAATGTGCTGCCGGCGACGAAGAACGAACATGTGAAGATGTACTGATATGTTGGCTAAGGCTGTGTTTGCTTGTCTTTTAGACTTTATGAACACCCTGTTAATCAAAGTAAGTAATCTCAAGAATTTAATAGAATTGAGAGGAATTCTAAAGTGATTATTCACTTTTATATGGTTTATATTTGAAATACTGTTTACACAATATTAGTTTCAAAACTTAAGATTTTACTTATTTTATTTTAAGAATATTTATACAGTAAGAATTTATAAGAATTTAAATCCTAAATATTTATTTCATAATTCTAATTAATTAAGGTGAAGTTAGTCTTTAATAATTACACAATGAAGTGTATGAAACTCTTCTCTCGATTACACCATTACATTTCACACGCAATGTGAAAATTAAACACATTCATGTGGGAAATAACAACACGGGCATGCAAACATTGATACTTTGACCAACTTTATATAAAATTCATAATTCTAAATAAAACGTTAAAAATATTATATTATTATTTTCTCTTTATTTTTAATATTTATACATATATTTGTTAATTTATNCATTATTATTATTATACATTATTTATTGATATTATATTTAGTAATATTTTGGATATGATGCCATTCTTTTACGTATTAACAGAACGGCTAAGAATAGAAATTAAAGAATGTAAGATGAGTAAGAAAGTTAATCTATAAACACACAATAAGTATTTTTACAACAATGTTTTATGTAGAATCTGTCACGAATGTATTTCTATTGTGTTTCGGACAGATTATGCACAAAATGTTAGCGATATACTAAACATGTTATCAATGAATACAAAAATTGTCACAGGAAAATGTTTAGACCACGATTTTGCTACAGAAAGATATTTAAAAAATTTAACTTTAACTTAATATTAGATATGCAGTGTACACTTTCTAATTAACTATGTATTATGTATGATAACTTAAAAATTTTTACATCTCCATAAGCATAATAGAACACTGAATTTTGATTTTCCATTACGAATTGGCCTATACTGGAAATTTTCCAAAAATAGTAATAAGTAATAAAATTTAACAATTACTTTATTAACAGATAATAACCAGCAGAATATGAAAATCATAATGAAGTTATATAAGTGAAAAATGAGATAATATTCATTGCATTAAAAAAAGTGCATGTAACAATACTTGAAAGCAAATCACTTCAAAAATCTCAACATTTAAATGAAAAATTTATACTGATTGTCTTGTAATCTTTTCATGTTAAATATATATATAAATGAATAAAAGTAGCATATCTGATTCAAAATGTTGACAATATTTCAGGCGGAGCGTTAGCGAACCTTCTTCTATGAGGATTACAAAATTGTGTCCGTTCTCAAAATTTAATGGACAGTTTTGATTTTAAAAAATTTGGCCATTTCGGATTAAATCTGATGAGGAATCCAAAAATGTAATAAAAAATGAGACCCATGACTTTGCTTTAGAAATACAGTGGAGTTAAAGTTACAATCTCTATGCTTTCCAATATGCCTAATGGAATTTGGGAGATTGCAAAAAAAAAGCATTGCGTGTGTTTACCAAAAAATGGACAAAGCACGAAAACTAGGCAATTGAAGCCGAGAAAATATAACAATCGCCTCTTTCGTGTCCAGCAGGTGCAAGGATCGTCTTTTTCTTTCCGGCAAATGCAAAAATGGCCACTCCATGGCTGACAATTGTAAGGATTGATTTGCCTTCTCGTGTGGCCAGCAATCGTTTTCTAGTAATTGTTATAAATATAAATCATTATTTAAATAAATCATATAAATATTATAATGAATTATCAAAGAATAATTTATTGATATTAAAACTATTATGTTAAATTAATTTCATGAATCTTTTCGTAACGTTTTCAGCACATTATTTTAATAACTTAAGAAATACACGTTGAAATTTCATTACGAAAGTTTGGATTTGATTATTTATAAACTATTCATTTTAATTTATATTTTAAAACAGATAAAAATAGGATAAAAATAAAATTACGAAATTTAAAAATTAAACAATTCTTTAATTAAATTTAGAGAAAATTCAATATTAAAAAAATTAGCGTTATAAAGTATTTGTCACTAGGTAAAGAGTGTTATTAATTAATTTAATCTAATAGCAAATAGCCATGAATAGACTATGACATGCATTTCGTTTACTTTAGGTCTATTCAATCATCAATACAGAAAACATAATAACACAGTTCGATCAATCCACTCGTCCATTTGCTATGGAAATAACATGAACTGGAGAAACATCTGATGAAAAAAGATATAAAATTTACTGAAAAAATTATTTTATTTAAGATTTTTTTCTTACATTCTGTGTAGAAATTAAGAAATGAAAAACTATAAATTAAATCGAGAGTTTTAATGGTATCGGTATGCTTATCATAGAATTAAATTATGAATTTATGTTTTAAAAGAATAAACAAACCTTTTAAGATTATAATTTGTATAATAATTAATAAATATAATTTTTTATCAATTTAATAATTTTTTCTTTATTTTCACTTTAACACATAATTAAAAATTCTTAACTATTTCTTATATATGACTTATAAGAGCTCTTTCAATACGTATTTATGTATACATGTCTTCTTTATTTTTTAATCAATACATATTTAAATTTATATATTTTAATATTTAAATCAAATTTAAGAAATTATAACACAAATTTTTAACTTAAAAATAAAAAATAGAAAATAATTTATTAATGATTGAATTCATTTTATACATGGTTAATTAAGATACTTAAATAAATAAATTTTAATTGTAATTTTTTTTATTTAACTATTGAATTTCAATATTTTTGCCATTTAAAATTATGGAGGCATTTATTTACGTTATTTATTTTATTTTCTTGCCATTTTCCGTTGGTCATATGAAGAATTTTAAAAATATTTTCTTTACTAATTTATGATTATAGATTCAATTTTGTTAATAGTTTAGCCCTTGAAAAGCCTAATTAACCAGTAACCGAGATGAGATAATTCCCTCGAAACACTTAATTATAAGCAAATAGCTTGTGTTTCACTCTTGGGAAGAGAGGTTGCAAATGACTGTGCCATCAACCAATCTAACATCTGTCAGTAGTAGTTGGATACAAAAGTATCAAAATCAAGACTAATTAACGTATGAGAAAGCACTTTCGATAACGCATATATTGTTAAACATGATCGTATTTGATAAAAATTCGTAAATGTCTTACACTTAAATATCGATTTTAAATATTTAAAATTCAATTTTAAAATTAATATTCATGTTATAAAGTAAATCAAGTTGAGAAAAATTTTCCCATAATTTTAAACTGAGTAATATAATTTTCGAAAATTTGACGCTTCATTAAATATTTTGTAGATCAAATCTAATTAAAATTTAAGTAAAATATGTCTACTTCAGATAAAATTTAAATATCCCGAAGTGAAGGATCATTGATTTTTATGAAAAATTTCTTTCTACGTAATTTATTTACATTATAAGAGATCAGTTTTAAAGTTTTTAAAAAAGAAAAAGAAGAAGAAGAATATGTTGCGAGCTTTTAACCAGTTTCTTTCTTTACAGAAATTTTAACTCGTAATGTCGAAATCAATCCTAATACATTTCATTTCTATTTTTCACACAATTTCTGTTCAGAAACAGGACTTTGATAGTAAGCGTATTATTGACAAATATTTTCTTTTTAGACAGTTTTTATAGGAATTTCCTACAAGAATTTGAAAGAAACTTAAAAATGGAATCAATCGAGAGAAAGCCAAACACTATTTGGCAATTTGTCATTTTATTGTCCTTCTTTTCAAAAAACTCCTCTGTGAAACTTCACAGATTGACAAAAGCAATTCCGTGGTTAATTTTTCTTCTCTTAAATTAGTTTTCTCAAATCTTCTAAAAATAAATTACAAAACTTTTTGAACTATCTTATATTATCAGAATGTTTTTAAACGGTACTAGAACTCTTTAAGTCATTTCTAATTAGAAGATATTCAGTTTTCTTTCATAAAAATTGACTAAAACATATGCATTTACTTAAAATGGTTGCATAGAAAAACTACAAAAAATTGAGAAGCACATATTATATTATAATTTATGCTTAATAAAGCTTATAAAACACCTAAATATTATCAAATTATTTTAGCAAATCGATCATTAATTTCAACAAACTTTAAGTTTAAGGTTAACTTAAGTGATAAATTAAGGAACAAATTAATAAAATGATAAAAATTTATTTTATGTAAGGAAAAATGAAAAAGTGCGTTACATTTTATATTATTATTTTATTGTTACTACTTTATATAAATCAGAAAAACAAATCTTAAGAAATGTTTGTAAGAAAGTAATTTTCAAAAAAATACATTCATTATATAATACAGAATTATTTTACATAATATCCATCAATCTTGATATAAAATTATTATTATAAGTTAAAATAGTATATCAAATTTTTTATTGTTTTGCTTCTTTTATTTTAATCATTTAACAAGATTCTGATTTTAGGGAATCAGAAGTGAAAGATAATTCATCTGGATCATAAAGATAAATTACACATCATAATTCTAATAAATATCCAGTTTTCATCACAAGAACAATTTATTATCTTTATTGCAACGCTTTACATCAAAATATCTGATTAACTTAATAGATTTTAGTGAATATGCATGTAAAATATATTTAACTTTTCCTTATCATTGAAACTAATCGACGTTTCCTATTTTACAGAAGAAAGAAAATTCATGACTATTTTACATTTTAATTTATATATTACAGTATTACTGGAAGCTTGTCCTACTTAAAATTTTGAAAATAATTTTTTTTTACTTAATATTTAATATTAAATTTTTTTTGTTTTATTGTAATTCTTGCAAATAACGTTTCAGATGTATTAAATCAATATGACAATATGATTAATTTTAATCTCAGAAGACAGCTGGTATTATATTAGCAGTGATTTCATATTTTTAAAGCTTCTTTTTCAATTTTCATACTTTTAATTAATTTAGAAATGAAAGTTCAAAAGGAAATTTGTTACATAAGTAAAGAAAATTAAATCATTTACTACTTTAAAATGACAATTAATTAAATTTATATTTCAGAGAGAGATAAATAATCTTTTAGATAATATAATCGGTTTAGTTATTACTATTTAGAATTAGTTACAAAGGTATTTTCCTTATTAAATTCTTAAAATAATTTAATTATATATAAGAAAATTGATCATTTCTATTCTAAATTTATCTACATGTCATTAGTTTATTATCAAGAGCATCCACATTGCTGTTGATAGTAAACTAAGGAAATCGTTAGTTAATAAAATCTATTTTATATCTCTTCTGTTGTTATGTAATGCTTATAAAGATAAAAGGATTATTAATAAGATTATTTCTATTAAATTATATTAAGGATACATCAATATATGTGGATTTTATGAAAACATTAGTCTACTTTCTCTATATTAACTAGATTTTTATGATCAAACTACAAGGATAATTGTATTTAGTTAAGCTTATAAAGAAACTAGAAGTTATATAAGTAAAAAGTCTGTCTTAATATACAGAATAATAATTAATAATTATAAACTATTAAAAATTGTTAACAGATAAAGAGAGTTCTGTAGAGATATATTATTGTTCTTTCCTTGCTTTAAACAATCGAAAGATTAATCACTAAATACTGAAATAAATTTCTGGAATTTCTCTTTACTGTGTTAGTGTTAATTATCTGCTTAAAAATTTGCATATTTCTCCTTGTTTTAATTCAACAATTCACGACAAAGCCCGGATATATTGGGCCCTATCCTTTACTATCTGGCCGAACCTACGTAGGTATGGGAAAATGATCCTGTTAGTGCCCACAGGATGGAAAGAGCAAAATAAAATAAAATACAATAAAAATACAAAATTCTACAACTGAAAATAAATTCAATAAAAAGGTAATAAAACTTTTTATGCTTTTATAATTCTTTAAACATTAAAATATTTTTAAGCACTATTTTTTTAAGTATAGAAAAAAACGTAAAAACGTTTAAACATTTATAAGATAAATTTCTTTTCTATTAAAGTAAAATAGTCAATAACATCCGTTCATTATATTACTTGAGTATTTTTAAAAATTATATTCAAATACGTAAACTACATTTTCCTTTACATATATGACATTATCTGAATAAAAAATATCTATTTTATTGCGTTTATTTGTACAAATAACCATATAATTGCTTTAAAAAAATTGTTATATACAAAAATATCATTTATTTTGTATATTAAAAATTAATATGATAATCTATGATATTTCAAGTAATACTATAAACTATTATTAATAGAAGATATTTGGATATATATTAGGTATATCAAAATACTATTTATCAGTAATAATTTTTCTTTCGCAATATGTATTCTGTTATTATTATTATTATGGAATGTATTAGTATTTGCTTGGAAAAATATGACGATGGCCATATATTTTTCAGCTGAAAATACATAAAACCACATAAAAATATAACAAATAGAACTTAATTAGAAACACTATACTGTATAAACTTTCCCTAATTTAGTTGTATTTATACAGCGTATATCTGCATTTATTATGTAGAATTATCATCATTTAGACGACTTAATATATACAAAGATAAAAATGTAATTTAAATATCAAGAAAATCATTTTATATTTCCTGAATTTTTAAAAGGATTCTTATGAATACGAAGAATCCTAACTAGTTCATGGAACATTTGAAAGTATAACATAAATGATCTTAATTGATCTTAATTGAAACGATAAATGATTCAAATTTAAATCAAATAGTTTATATTTTTAATATTTAATATGTTATAAATTTTCTAGTTAAAAATCCCTTACTTTTATTTATTTAAAAGCTTATTTTGATTCAACCTTTTCATAATTTTTTATTCGTTATCGCAGATTCTTTGTTACAAAAGCTTCTTATAATAAATTTTAGTATATATAAATAAAAAATAATTTTAAAAGTTATATTTATTATTAATCAAAGTAAGTAATCTCAAGAATTTAATAGAATTGAGAGGAATTCTAAAGTGATTATTCACTTTTATATGGTTTATATTTGAAATACTGTTTACACAATATTAGTTTCAAAACTTAAGATTTTACTTATTTTATTTTAAGAATATTTATACAGTAAGAATTTATAAGAATTTAAATCCTAAATATTTATTTCATAATTCTAATTAATTAAGGTGAAGTTAGTCTTTAATAATTACACAATGAAGTGTATGAAACTCTTCTCTCGATTACACCATTACATTTCACACGCAATGTGAAAATTAAACACATTCATGTGGGAAATAACAACACGGGCATGCAAACATTGATACTTTGACCAACTTTATATAAAATTCATAATTCTAAATAAAACGTTAAAAATATTATATTATTATTTTCTCTTTATTTTTAATATTTATACATATATTTGTTAATTTATATTTAATTAAAATAGTAATTAGTAATATAAAAATAAATTTTATTACATACAAGAATGTTACTATTTTAAGTAAATTTTGAAGAATCTAATTGAATAAAATTCTGTAAAATTAATAAGAATTTGTTTAAAAATAGCTGGAAATTATGCTTTTTATTATGAATCATTTAAATGTTTTATGTTTTACAGGAATAATATTTTAGGATGCATGTAATTTGCAATGTGCATGTAATTGTAAATCCACTATTGTAATGTATATATATATATATATATATATACAGATCCTGTACAATTCATAAAACCACCGAGGAATTAAATGGTTTTACTCAATAGGAAGTTTAGATAATGAAATTGCTTAATATAAAGGTATAGTACCTTGTCCAAAAATTGGTGTAAACGGCGAGAATGGTATTTGCATTTGGGTTTGAAAGTTTAGAAAGATGTCTCAGTTGCAATTGCAGCAATACGTGTACCTCCTAGTGGTACAGAAATCGAGACAAGTTTCTCATGTGTTAAGAAGATTCTTTGGCCAGATAGGAGTTCCATGACAGAGAAAAACTTGGAAATACATTTACGATTGCATTTCAACACACCTGGCATTGCCGATGTGGTGAATCAAGCAATATCCAATGTCTGAGGAAAGTTACCAGGATAGATATGTTTTTAATGTTAAGTATTTTTTAGAATAATACAATCAAACATTATTTGGTCAATTTTAGGGTTTAAATTTTAGCGGAAGGAAATAAATAAAAACAAGTTCTGCATTGTTATAATGCACATTTCTCAAAGCACAGAAAAATATATTAAAAAAAAGCATATTTCGCATATTTTAAATATATCACTGCACAATAAGCGCTTAAAATTTGCATAATTCTAATCGCCTTAATTACTAACAGCGTGACAATATATATGATTTATTAACATTTTTCATGATATATAATAATTAGTTGATTAATTAGTAGATATTTGTTTAATCCAAATATATTTATTTTTTAATTCTGAAATTAATAAGCGCGTCTAGTATTTTTCATTAGTTAATTTACGTAAGAATTTTCATTATCATTAATTATAAACGATTACATATATTTAGAATAATTATGTAAATATTATAAAAAACAGAATAAAAATTATAAATATTTAAACATTCCAAATATGAAATGCATTCAATTAATTTGACTACTACAATTAATTGCTACATATTAGGTATTTTGAACAAGAGATCAAATTTTCAATTATTGATCGATAGCTTTTTATTTATTATAAAGCATTATAGCTTGTTCAAGATTGGATAATTTAGGATATCAAATTATAAAATATTTATAAAATAATCTGTGATTATCTAGGTATTTTTTAAAGTTTTTCCTCTTAATTTTTATTTTAAATATTTTACAAACGTCTTTCATGCTTTAATATTTTATAAACGTCTTTTGATAGTATAATCCTTTGTGGATGTCTAGTCAGTTCAATCAGAATTTCATTACCTTTTATTCAATTCCTTTGTGTGTCAGATAAAACAGATGAAATCTTCCAATTACCTATTCTGGACAACGATGGTTCGTTGATGAACAAATTGATTGGCGTTATATATATATATATACAGATCCTGTACAATTCATAAAACCACCGAGGAATTAAATGGTTTTACTCAATAGGAAGTTTAGATAATGAAATTGCTTAATATAAAGGTATAGTACCTTGTCCAAAAATTGGTGTAAACGGCGAGAATGGTATTTGCATTTGGGTTTGAAAGTTTAGAAAGATGTCTCAGTTGCAATTGCAGCAATACGTGTACCTCCTAGTGGTACAGAAATCGAGACAAGTTTCTCATGTGTTAAGAAGATTCTTTGGCCAGATAGGAGTTCCATGACAGAGAAAAACTTGGAAATACATTTACGATTGCATTTCAACACACCTGGCATTGCCGATGTGGTGAATCAAGCAATATCCAATGTCTGAGGAAAGTTACCAGGATAGATATGTTTTTAATGTTAAGTATTTTTTAGAATAATACAATCAAACATTATTTGGTCAATTTTAGGGTTTAAATTTTAGCGGAAGGAAATAAATAAAAACAAGTTCTGCATTGTTATAATGCACATTTCTCAAAGCACAGAAAAATATATTAAAAAAAAGCATATTTCGCATATTTTAAATATATCACTGCACAATAAGCGCTTAAAATTTGCATAATTCTAATCGCCTTAATTACTAACAGCGTGACAATATATATGATTTATTAACATTTTTCATGATATATAATAATTAGTTGATTAATTAGTAGATATTTGTTTAATCCAAATATATTTATTTTTTAATTCAAAATGTTCTTCGCGTTAAATTAGTAGTGTCTTGCCCCTGTACATCCTGGTAGCAATAAAGTCGTGCCAGTCATATAACTCCTTTCAGGAAAAACTTTTTGAATTGAAAAAGCGTGACTTCAGTTCTTGTATAGTTAATTGGGGGCAGTCTCTCCTTGGCTTTCCACATTTGATCTTGACTTTCATCTATCTAATTCCATTTTCGAGATTAATGAAGGACAGAAAGACAGACAAACAAATGGACGACAGTAGAAATTTACAGGTTTACAATTTTTTTTTAATTGCAGTCAAATTACCTTACTATTATTGTTTACGACTTAGTGGAGAAGAGAAGCTAGAAGAGTATATCTACATAATATTCTCAAAATATATAAATTATATTTATCGTTATAGTAATTGTTATTCTCTTAGGAATAGTTATTTATCTGTAATGTATAAACAGATAAAATTTTAGGATANTCTTCCAATTACCTATTCTGGACAACGATGGTTCGTTGATGAACAAATTGATTGGCGTTATATATATATATAAAACTCCATATATATATATTATAGACTACTTATGTGTACATATATACGAATACAATATGATTTTTAAGCTATTGATTTAAGTAATATTTAATAAATTATGGAATATAAATTTTTACATATTTTATATTTAGGTTGATTTAGTACTTCATACAATTAATTAAGAATAATGTGAAATACATGTTGCCCATAAAGTCTATATCGAGTTTTAGAAATTATTTTTAAAAAATTGTGAAAATAACAGATGCAGCTTATGTATCAAAAGGTAGCAAAATGCAAACAGTTTTAGCCAGAATATCAGTACACCTCCACACGTTCATCTTTCTTCGCTCGCAGCACGTCTAGGAGATGCTCAGTTTCCCCGCCGATTTTGTTCCTCAGCATATCCAGTAACACACTTGCAATGATTTCTCTGATTGGAAAATGACATTAAATTGTATTTTTCAGCAGGTCGGTGCACCGCTACGTTAAGAACAATCCAATATGGCTGTCGGGAGGTCTAATTCACTGGTCTCCACACTCATTTGATGTCTCTAGATTTCTTTCTGTGGGACCATTATGTGTCTTGAGGACAGAATATAGGACACACGCGTAAGAGATGTGGACATATTAAAGTAGCGAATCGGAGAGGTCATTGCAAGTATGATACCTGACATGCTACTGGACACATGGTGGGAAAATTGAGGATTTCTAAAATGTGCTGCCGGCGACGAAGAACGAACATGTGAAGATGTACTGATATGTTGGCTAAGGCTGTGTTTGCTTGTCTTTTAGACTTTATGAACACCCTGTATGATACGAATTGATAAAAACAAATAAATATTATATATTCATATATTCAAATACATGAATGATAAAATATGTAAGATTAGTTTTGCTACTCTTTTACCTTATATATTTTAGAAGTTTTCGATGTAAGATAAATAAACTTCTTAAAAAAAGTACAAAATTTGATACGTTACGTTCCATTAACATAACTGTTTAGTGTTAGGTAGAAGTTCAGGATTCTAAAATTGGTAAAGTTTCTGATGCAGAAAGACTTTTTACCTGAAATGTTTGTAATCGTATATTTGTACAAATAGATGTTTATGTCTTTTTTTAAAGATTGTGCATAACTTTGAAAAGTTTTATTTGACTTTTTTTACTTGATAGGATTAACATCTTAAAAAGTTGTGTTTATGTTAGAATAACGTGCATTCGGCAAAAACTAATTAAAGTTATGTAAGCAAGCTGAAAATAAAAGGGTTAACAGCAGCATTTGGTCAGAGACTCCGATAGACGAATTAAAATTTAATCCAAGTACAAAAGTTGTACAAGAATGATGGATGTTTTTAATAAGCGCAAAAGTGTTTTTTATTGATTTATTCGTATATATTTCTGCAGAACGTACCGAACAATTTTTGCGCCTGAGACACACTTCATATTTGATGCTTCTGATCAGTAGTAATTATATAAATTACTACATATAATTAAAAACATTACTTAGGTATATTTCAAAAAATTTAAGTCATATAATATTTTAAAAATATAGTAAACTCCTGCCAACTTGGACTTCGCATTTCTCAAATTAAATTTTTTCGAAAAATTGTATAGTGTGAAAAGCGAGGATTCCGAGTCAACAGGATGGAATTTACTTGAGAAAGAAGATTCGTAAAATTCTTTTCTGGTCAGTCCTGAGACCAGTTGAGATAATTTCGCATCTGAACCAACTCGCGATTCTATCATCTTAGCCTCCACGTGGCTAAAGATATTATTTAAATTTGACCGGAATTTTAGGCAGAGGAACGTTAATTTCGTGAGATACGTGGGCCGACGATGGAGTTAGTTACATTCTGAATAGTTGAATTTATGCCTATATTTATTATACAAATCTATCACACAAAAGGAGTATTCTAAACCATAACAAGAATGAAATGATTTAATTCGACAATTATACAAAGGAGGACTTGAAATTGTACTCCCCTAAGTCTATCCTAATGAGAGAGAGTTTACATAATAATATCATATAATCTGATGTCCATGCGCCAATGAGATGGACAGCTGAGAATTCTTGTAGTGTGTTGGCTAATGTAAGACATCAAAAACAAGAGCGCGTGGGAAGGTAACATTTTATGCTGAATTTCATCCAATAGAATTATTGGAAAATCAAACTATGCTTCCGACACGTGACAGAAGTCGAGCGGTCCTGCGAATAAAAGAGGCATCACACTCGAACTATCACTTTCAGAAGACCTAAACTGTTTTCCCTCCGTGAGAAAAGGAAGTTCCTTTTTTAACTTAGATAGATAATATTTCTAAAAATTACTTTATAAAAGATAATTTAAAATATTATTTTAATAAATCTGTTAAAATAAATCCCTTAACTCCAGATTCNCATTTATTTACGTTATTTATTTTATTTTCTTGCCATTTTCCGTTGGTCATATGAAGAATTTTAAAAATATTTTCTTTACTAATTTATGATTATAGATTCAATTTTGTTAATAGTTTAGCCCTTGAAAAGCCTAATTAACCAGTAACCGAGATGAGATAATTCCCTCGAAACACTTAATTATAAGCAAATAGCTTGTGTTTCACTCTTGGGAAGAGAGGTTGCAAATGACTGTGCCATCAACCAATCTAACATCTGTCAGTAGTAGTTGGATACAAAAGTATCAAAATCAAGACTAATTAACGTATGAGAAAGCACTTTCGATAACGCATATATTGTTAAACATGATCGTATTTGATAAAAATTCGTAAATGTCTTACACTTAAATATCGATTTTAAATATTTAAAATTCAATTTTAAAATTAATATTCATGTTATAAAGTAAATCAAGTTGAGAAAAATTTTCCCATAATTTTAAACTGAGTAATATAATTTTCGAAAATTTGACGCTTCATTAAATATTTTGTAGATCAAATCTAATTAAAATTTAAGTAAAATATGTCTACTTCAGATAAAATTTAAATATCCCGAAGTGAAGGATCATTGATTTTTATGAAAAATTTCTTTCTACGTAATTTATTTACATTATAAGAGATCAGTTTTAAAGTTTTTAAAAAAGAAAAAGAAGAAGAAGAATATGTTGCGAGCTTTTAACCAGTTTCTTTCTTTACAGAAATTTTAACTCGTAATGTCGAAATCAATCCTAATACATTTCATTTCTATTTTTCACACAATTTCTGTTCAGAAACAGGACTTTGATAGTAAGCGTATTATTGACAAATATTTTCTTTTTAGACAGTTTTTATAGGAATTTCCTACAAGAATTTGAAAGAAACTTAAAAATGGAATCAATCGAGAGAAAGCCAAACACTATTTGGCAATTTGTCATTTTATTGTCCTTCTTTTCAAAAAACTCCTCTGTGAAACTTCACAGATTGACAAAAGCAATTCCGTGGTTAATTTTTCTTCTCTTAAATTAGTTTTCTCAAATCTTCTAAAAATAAATTACAAAACTTTTTGAACTATCTTATATTATCAGAATGTTTTTAAACGGTACTAGAACTCTTTAAGTCATTTCTAATTAGAAGATATTCAGTTTTCTTTCATAAAAATTGACTAAAACATATGCATTTACTTAAAATGGTTGCATAGAAAAACTACAAAAAATTGAGAAGCACATATTATATTATAATTTATGCTTAATAAAGCTTATAAAACACCTAAATATTATCAAATTATTTTAGCAAATCGATCATTAATTTCAACAAACTTTAAGTTTAAGGTTAACTTAAGTGATAAATTAAGGAACAAATTAATAAAATGATAAAAATTTATTTTATATAAGGAAAAATGAAAAAGTGCGTTACATTTTATATTATTATTTTATTGTTACTACTTTATATAAATCAGAAAAACAAATCTTAAGAAATGTTTGTAAGAAAGTAATTTTCAAAAAAATACATTCATTATATAATACAGAATTATTTTACATAATATCCATCAATCTTGATATAAAATTATTATTATAAGTTAAAATAGTATATCAAATTTTTTATTGTTTTGCTTCTTTTATTTTAATCATTTAACAAGATTCTGATTTTAGGGAATCAGAAGTGAAAGATAATTCATCTGGATCATAAAGATAAATTACACATCATAATTCTAATAAATATCCAGTTTTCATCACAAGAACAATTTATTATCTTTATTGCAACGCTTTACATCAAAATATCTGATTAACTTAATAGATTTTAGTGAATATGCATGTAAAATATATTTAACTTTTTCTTATCATTGAAACTAATCGACGTTTCCTATTTTACAGAAGAAAGAAAATTCATGACTATTTTACATTTTAATTTATATTTTAAAACAGATAAAAATAGGATAAAAATAAAATTACGAAATTTAAAAATTAAACAATTCTTTAATTAAATTTAGAGAAAATTCAATATTAAAAAAATTAGCGTTATAAAGTATTTGTCACTAGGTAAAGAGTGTTATTAATTAATTTAATCTAATAGCAAATAGCCATGAATAGACTATGACATGCATTTCGTTTACTTTAGGTCTATTCAATCATCAATACAGAAAACATAATAACACAGTTCGATCAATCCACTCGTCCATTTGCTATGGAAATAACATGAACTGGAGAAACATCTGATGAAAAAAGATATAAAATTTACTG
This sequence comes from Centruroides sculpturatus, assembly GCF_000671375.1. Classification (NCBI taxonomy): domain Eukaryota; kingdom Metazoa; phylum Arthropoda; class Arachnida; order Scorpiones; family Buthidae; genus Centruroides; species Centruroides sculpturatus. The sequence continues at coordinate 55,162 of NW_019384812.1, forward strand.
AAAAAATTATTTTATTTAAGATTTTTTTCTTACATTCTGTGTAGAAATTAAGAAATGAAAAACTATAAATTAAATCGAGAGTTTTAATGGTATCGGTATGCTTATCATAGAATTAAATTATGAATTTATGTTTTAAAAGAATAAACAAACCTTTTAAGATTATAATTTGTATAATAATTAATAAATATAATTTTTTATCAATTTAATAATTTTTTCTTTATTTTCACTTTAACACATAATTAAAAATTCTTNCAAACTACAAGGATAATTGTATTTAGTTAAGCTTATAAAGAAACTAGAAGTTATATAAGTAAAAAGTCTGTCTTAATATACAGAATAATAATTAATAATTATAAACTATTAAAAATTGTTAACAGATAAAGAGAGTTCTGTAGAGATATATTATTGTTCTTTCCTTGCTTTAAACAATCGAAAGATTAATCACTAAATACTGAAATAAATTTCTGGAATTTCTCTTTACTGTGTTAGTGTTAATTATCTGCTTAAAAATTTGCATATTTCTCCTTGTTTTAATTCAACAATTCACGACAAAGCCCGGATATATTGGGCCCTATCCTTTACTATCTGGCCGAACCTACGTAGGTATGGGAAAATGATCCTGTTAGTGCCCACAGGATGGAAAGAGCAAAATAAAATAAAATACAATAAAAATACAAAATTCTACAACTGAAAATAAATTCAANTATTCATTTGCACTTAGTATACATTTCACAGTTAAATTCTTGCGTTTGAATGTTCGCAATTTACTGTATTTTTTTACTTATGCTTACCAATTTGCCATAGAGAAAGATTGAGTCGTCTTTCTAATAAACTACTTACTGAAAAACTATTCTCAAATACTGTATTCACCTTGTTAGGTCTATGAGAACCCTGCTATTGCTTTTAGTTTGCGTAGTATAACAATTATTTCATACGTAATATACAAAATCGAAAGCTTGGTTGCTCCTTTCGGTGTCTTCTGAGTTCTTCCTCCCGAGGCGGTTGCCTCTGTGTCTCACCTATTGGCACGACCCTGTGTTTACTATTTCGAGAAATGAGAATATTCCATATTTATATTTGACTCTATCCGATCTTGCCTCTTTCAGGCCTTGTGTATTTTTATATTGAGTAGTAAATGAATAAAATATCTGTAATATTACATAAAGAATATTTGAAAATAATATTGATAAATATTAATTTTAATCTATGAAATTCTAAATAGTATTTATATTATTATTATTTGGTTTAAATATAATAATATAATGTTTTTATTTTGTATTTTAATTGTTTAATTTTTGCATTACATATGTGTATTAGTTTTTTTTTATTTGTAAAATAAAAAATAATAATTGTTATAATTAGTTTTAAAAATTTGTTAGATCTTATAAATATTATTATACAAATCAGAAATTTAGAAATAACAGTAATTTATTTATAGGTTTAACAAAATTTTGTAGCAGGAAAAGCAAAATGACTGTATAACAATGATAATTATATAATTTTTCCGTTTTGTAACAAATAATTAAATGCTAGAATATGATGCATAAATTAGAAAATTAATAAATAATTTAAATTTAAATGAAAATATGTTTTATCAACTAAATTATATGTAAAAATGCTTTAGTTTTTTTCTATATAGGCCTTTGTATAGCTTGTGACATGAAACAAACAAGTTTGAGTTTTGAAATTATCTTCGAAAATAATTAAATTAAATATTTTTTTCCAAAATTACGTAAGATTTTCAATTTTTTTTCTTAAAACTGAACATCTCTACCATTATATCTGTGTCAAAAATGTTATGTTAATGTATTTTTAAACGAATGTCTTTTATTTTTGACAAAAACGTCAAATTTTTAATTACAATGACATTTTATTTATTTTTTAATGTATAAAAATAGTTTTCTCTTTTTCTTAAATGTGAATAATGAGTGGCTATAATAAGCAAGCAAATTTTCTCTTTTGTTAATTGGATGTAAAATACAGTAATTGCTTTTGTTAGATACTTTTCGGCCCAATAACGTGTTTCTTACCTTTAAGTGATTTAAAATGTAATTATTTTAACTTAATCATTCTTTTATTTAATTATTTTTTAAATTTTTGTACAAATATTTCTGTTTTAAACTATTATAAAAATTAAACAGACTCTCTCACAGAGGACTATTAGGACCATTTGTTGTGCATCTCAAAACTACGGAAGCTTCATTTCTTTTTATTCAACAAAACAGAAAATATTTGTTTTTGTCAAATTTTATTATGTAAAAATATATAATTTAGTTTTTAATACTGTTTTATCAGTTTAAATGTAATGGTCAGGACCTTTCGAAACACTAAGGGATTCTGCGAATAAATATTAAAGAAAATTATTCTTCGAATAATAAAAACTATGTTATCCTTTATATTAAGTAGTGACAAGTTTATGAACACTTTAAATTATTTTATATTGAAATCTTTATAAGTTTTCCAAACTTCTGAATTAAATTAAAAACTAATTAAAAGTTTACGCGATATTCACAAACTTCTCCACATCCCTATACAAAATTTTTATAATGGTGAAATAAGAATAAAAATTTTTAAGTAACTTCAGCTGGAATCCCCAAAATAAACAAAATAATCAATTTTAATTTTATAGATTCCTTCGTGTTCATGGTTTCGTTATAAGGTCTTGTGGGCAATTTAACCGACTGACATCTTTTTTGAAAGAAAATCAGGCATTGTATAAAGAACGTATCAGTTTTAAGATTGATTATCTCGTTTGTTATCATATAAGATATTGTTTTTACTTCTTTGCCGTTGTTTATATTTTCATTTTTCTAAGAGACTTTGTTTTATGAGTTTTTAAAGTTAATAATTTATTCGAAAAAGTAATTCATATCTTAACTTAAATTCAAAATTATTCAACTGAACCTTTAATTCACTTTTAAAAGTTTTTAAAAATATTTTCTTCAATAAACTATTAACTACTTTATTGATTCACAAAATGAAAAACTATTTCCTGGATATTATCGAAAGTCTCTAAGAGATAAAGTTTGATATACAGAAAATAGCTTTTGTGCTCGATAAAAAGCCATTTATAGTAATTATTTATATAGCACGTTTTAAAACTTAAATAAATTCTTCTAAATCCCTCATACTATGAAGGATTATTTACAGACTGTTTAAAATGCAAACGTATTAATTTGATTAAAAAAGTTAACTGTTTTTATTTATTAAATCTTTTGATATTATTGATATTATATATATAGAAGAGAGAAATTTCATTTATAATCGTAACTTATATTAATATATACAATTTACTCGAGAAAAACAATTTCCTCTTATATCCGATGATTTTATCAATTATTTTTTATTATATAGATGATAATTTGTTTTTATTTTAGTGTTTCTATTAAATTTGTTTAAAATAGGTTTGGAGAAATTCAACTGTCAATTTTGGTCTTAATTATCATTGTTTAGATTCTTTCTAGTTTGCCTTGTTCATTATCTACATTTCATAATAACATCATCCTTTACACAGTTTTCATAGACTTGAATCCAGATCATATTTCTATTACATCAAAAACATGAATTCCTGGACTTCTTGTATCTGATAATAACGATAAAAATGATTTATGCAGAATAATTTTTGGGCATGTTTATCGACAAAACAGCAGCATACTTATTCAAATGATGATAAATGGAATAAATTTGTTGTATCATATATCATACAAAATTTCTAATATTCAGAATTGTTTATAGCATACAGTAGAACCTCGATTATCCGGACTAATTCGAGATGAAGATAGTCCGAATAAGGAAAAATCCGGATAATCGAAATAAATACTTTAATTTGTCTTTTAATGATAATACAACACGTTTTCTTTTCGATGACATATTGGTAATATTAAAAGTAAATACTGTATTTAAATCGTGATCAAATTTTCAAGAAACAAACGTTCGTATTGAATTTGGACTACTACTGACCAACGCTAACAGACTACCTATTGTTTAAAAGGCCCTCTGGTGGCGCAAGAAGACGGATTTTATAAAATAAAAAGCAGTTGAAACTGCATTTTTATGAATAAAAATTTGACAAACTATTTATCGTTTTATGACGAGTAAAATTTTTTCGTCGCGTTCGCGGTTTTTAAGTAATGGATAAACCTTCGAAACGCGAGGCCCTTCGGACCGTGAGGCATAGGCGGTGGCCCACGTTGCCCATGCCTTACGCCGCCCTTGGTCATAGAAATGATGTAATTTGAATATAAATTATTTATAAATACGTATGTCAAGTTATATTTTTATTACTACGTAAAATATATTTAAGAGTTTACGACCACTGTGCCGGGTGAGACGTTGTTGAAACAAAAAACGTTATGCATTCCATCACGTACATAAACAGTGTCGTAATTCGCCAAGTGCGAATCAGCAAATTCGTAAAATTTTTGTTTATTTTGAACAATCCGGATAATCGAAAATCCGGATAATGGAGGTTCTACTGTATTTTAAATTTAGAAAATTTTAAGAATAATTAAAAATATTATATACGTATGTATATATATATATATCATGTTTAAATAGGAATATTTACAGTAATGATTTATTAAACATAACGTCTACATCTGCAATAATTTATTGTAAATAATATCATATAACTTATATTTTATAACAATATTTTCAGTTTAACCGAAAAGGTAATAAAATTATATATATAAATATGAATCATCCTGAAGAAAAGGTTTTTTCTTAATTTATTTACCATTTTGTAAGAATAGTTATACCTATTTTACTGAATATCTGATTATTGACATTATATTGCAAGAGTTAGAATGTATTTAATTATACCTATTAATTCGAAGATTTATCGTTTACCTAAGAATTAATTCTCTTGTAGCATATTTTGTATATTTAAATTTTAATTCAAGGTATGATTATTAGCTGTAAAAATCATATTAATTAATTATTATTTATAAAACAGCGCATATATAATAAGTAGGAAATAGTATTCCAATTCGAGCTTCCCAAACGCTGTAAATTTTTAGAGAAAATTAAAAAAAAACAATACCTGTAATAAGATATAAAAAAATATTAAAATAACTAAAAAATTTTATCTAAAAATATTTGTGCAATGCTTTAACTCAAATATTAATCCTTTCTCTTACTTTGATTTCCTAGCATAATAGATATATTCGAGTATTTGACATTCTACAAAATTATGTTTGTAAATTAAATTATTGAAATAAATATTTTCATTCCAACCAAAAAAAAAAAAATTTGAAAATACAACGAGTGTAAAGCCTTCCATGACTTAAATAAATATTATATTATTAATAATACTATATAGTTATATAGTGTTATTACCGTTATTAGTAAGTACAAAATCCAACAAAGAGTTGCATAACTTTTCCGGCAACAACAGTTAAACATCAATCCTCCTAATAAACAAACCTATGAGCAAAATTTTCGACAAAAGACAGTGGAATTAATAAGCTTCAAAATGGATGAACAAAATCGTGTTTCCCACACAAATATTAACATCAAAACACACAGAAATAATCCCGAATTTTTTTATGCATTTCTTGGCGTTTCGAGCTTCCCTAAGTACAAAAATTTTTTAATTTTTTGAGGGTCACTTTTTGACCGATCGCCGTACTTTCCGTCATTGTTATATTGTGTAAATAGTCGGGAAAGTAAAATGTATTATAAAGAAAATAAAGTAGAAATGTAAGTAGGGTTGTTTACAGACAAATTTTTCTTGAAATTAATTACGTTATATTCAGTAAATTACTTCCAAATATAAATTTAAAAATGAATAATTCTATATGAATGCTAGCTAATTCGGTGCAATTTGAAAAAATTGTAGATCTATAAATTCCCACTCTCATCCGTCTGTCTGTCCTTTCTTAATTTCAAAGAAAGAGTTAGATAGACGAAAGCTGTGAGCGGAGGTGAAACGAGTAGAGGCAGGGGGTTACTCCGATTAACTACAAAAGAATTTCCGTTGCAAACTGAAAGCCATGTTATTTCAATTCAAATATTTTTCGCTGAAAGCTGTTACATAGATGACTGGCATCACTCTGTTGCTAGCAGAAAAAAATGATGTACTGTACAGGACAAAGACACTATTAATTTGAAGTAGAGAGCATATATTTTAAATTAAGTAAATTAAACTTGCAGCCCGACATTGTGACAATGTCACAATAAATAATTGCTCGTTTAATAATATAATGGAACGAAAAACAAAGAAACAATACATAAAAATACTAAAATAATAAAAAAAATATAAAAATAAAGAAAGAGAAAAATTATAATGTAAATTATAATATGATTGTTTATGTAAATTTCTAAACTTCTGCTTATTAAAAATAATCTAATTAATAATATTTTAATACAAAACATAAAAACAAAATTATAGTTTTTTATTGTTTCGTGTAATATAAATTTATCATCATAATTTATATTTAATTAATTAGAAAAATTATCAAAATATTCTTATTGTAATCATTAGAATGAAAGTATGATACGAATTTAAAAAAATTTCTTGCATAGTATATAACTGTTTTCTAATAAAATAAAATTTACTTAATATTTACTAATAAATTATCTATTAATATTTGTGAGGAAGCGTATACCGACACCACTATGGGTTTATAGGTCCGACGTCACTCGCCTAGAACAGGGGTCGCCAACACGTAGACCGCGGTCGACCGCAAAGGTTTTGAAAGTAGCCCGCGAAGCTAAAGTTGAACAATTTGCTTTCACTTAAATTAACGTTTAAAAATCTTAATTCGATAATTTATTCTTACAATAATAGACTGTCTGTGCAACGTACCCATACTGTTGTAAAGATAAATATCCAAATATTTGGGCAATTGTTGCACGTTTCAATGCCTTCTTTGGATCAACATATTTATGTGAATCCGCATTTTCATTTATGAATGCGATCAAAACAAAATATCGATCACAATTAACAGATCAACATTTGGAGTCATGTTTGAGAATTCATATGAGCCAAAAGTTCATATGAGCCAAATATTGAAAAACTTGCTGCTCTTATGCAATGTCAGAATTCGTCCAATTAAACATTTTTATTCATTTGCTTATTCAGTGTATTTTTTTAAGTTAATAAGTATTTCATCTCAAAAAATAAAAAAAATTATAATTAACATTTTTTCTTCATTTGCTAAAACTTTTTTGGGTATTTATTTCCTTACATTGTAATTTTTTTAATTTAATAAATATTATGGTGCTTCATAAAATAAAAATATATAATTATTTGTTTTCTTTATTTGCCATAATATTTTTTTTAGTTGAAATTGTTAATTATTTAATAAAATATCTATGAAAAATTTGAAAAATCCTAAAATTGTTTGCCCATATTCATAGTCGCCCGCAGACTATATTTTACCGAAAAAGTAGCCCCCTAAGGGATAAAAGTTTGGCCACACTTGCCCTATATCAATTACTATATCTATATGCCAATATATTTATTTTTCGTTTAATTTATATTTACTTATAATTATAATCCAAAGGCAAATTATGTAAATATTCTCCATTATATTGTTTTAATTCAGATAATATTTTATAAAAACATACTTAAAGTTATAATCCCTTGAGTTGAATATGCAGAATATGTTAAGATTTTTAAATGAATATTATTAAATTATTTTCATTTTATAGTTTCATTAATCATTAAGTCTTGATCCTGTCATGATAGATAAATAAATAATAAATATTTGTATACTTTTTTAATATTGATCTTTAGCGTAAATAAAATTGAATTAATGTGTTGAGTGCAACATTTAAATAATAACTCTTACAATTATTTTTTATATTATTTCTTTGCATCAATTTAATAGTAAAAATAAAATGCAATTGAAATTTATATTGTTTAAATCTTCGATTTATTTATTAAATTTATTTTATTTAATATTCATTTATGCATGAAAAATATATAAATTATCATTACCTTAAAATATGATGATATTTTTTCCAAAATCCAAATGTGTAGAATACACAAAGTTACAAATGCCTTTTTAACTGTTGCTAAAAAATATTCTACTTTTATCTCATCGAATTGTTTTACAGGTAACCCCCGTATAACACGGTAGTTACGTTCCAAAAAATTGCCGTGTTATGCGAATCCGTGTTATACGAAACAAAGAACTAGTACGTTAGGTTCCAAAAATTTAAAAAACATGCTATTATATTCTCATAATTAAGATAAATATCATTATTAAAATTTTCTTAAGTGATACATAATAATATAAATTAAACAATGTTTTCTTCGTCATCATTAAAAGCACTATTAACCGAGAGCGTTTTCTTTTTGGCAAGTTATCCTTATCCTCTGAGCATTTTTCTGCATTATCTTCAGATCCATGCTTTACCTTTTGCAAAAAGTATGCAATTTTAGATTGCTTGCTTCTAGTTAAAAGGTCTTTATAAATTTCCTTATACGGTGCTAAGCACTTATGAAGAATAAAGAAAGTATGGAATAAGGGAAAAACATTCGGCAACACCAAAATTATAAGCGTCAAGACCTGGCAACACTGAAAAAAGTTTTGGGAAGGACCATGTGTATCGACAGAAGGCGAGAAAAGAAAATTTACATACTTAAGTATTAATATTATTTTCGTGAACTATTATTACTTAAGTACGTAAAAATTTATTACATTTCATGTTGTACGAGGGTTTTACTCAATTCTCGAACTGTGTCAGAGTGAATCCGTGCTATAACAGTACCGTGTTATACAGGGATGGTACCAATTCTTGAACCGTGTTAGAGTGAATCCGTGCTACAGAAGTGCCGTGTTATACGGGGGTTACCTGTATGTTGTTATAAAATTGGAAATTTTTATTGACATATATTTCGGATTACTTTAAACTTTTTTATCAAGTAGAGATTAAATTTAATGCATTTAAAATATATATCTTTTTTAAAATAGTATTAGCAGTTAATCCTTCATCATTGTATTTTTATTATAAACAACGTTATTATTTATATTTTTAAAATTCCATTGTCAAACAGTTAATTACAATATAATTGATTTTTGAAAATTATAATAAATTATCATTAAAACTATAAATTTCATTATACCCGTATATTAATACTATAGTAAGTTCTATATGTAAACCCTTTCCTCCCATTATATTTGAGGATCCTTACATTAATTATATACTTATATCTTGATATTATTTTAAAATTGTAAACTACTAGCGTATCGTAAGTTTTAGTGATTCAGATTTGCCTACTTATGAAATAAAAATGGAAATTCTACACTAAGAATAAAATGTCTAAAATTAAAACTTAATATAAATTTAGAATTTATCTGATATTTCTAATATTTATAAATTTTTTAATATAATTTATATGCTATATCACTTGAAAGTTTTTAAATAATATCAATATATTAAACTATAGATGTTACAGTAAAATACATCTTAAACTTTTATTTAGTATTAAAGTAAAACAAGCAGTTTAATTAAAAAATCCAATTATTTACTTCAATTTTACTCTTCTTACGTCATAATTTATAAATGCAAAAAGTTTGTTTACAATATAAATTTATCTCTTCTTCCTATAATATATGAGAGGTTGTTGAGACAATATAATTTTTCTGGATTAATCAATAGTATCATGTACTTTGTAATGAAAGAGCTAATTATCTAACAAATAAGACTAATTTCCCAGTTACCATTAATTATAAGCCCATACTTGAGTGACTATTGGGAAGCACGCGATATAATCATTAACTGTACTTACTCTCGTGTAGAAAATTCTAAACATAACTAAATTCTACGAACTAAGGAAAGATAAATTTGAAATAAGAATAAAAAAATTACAATAATAATAATAATAATAAACAAGATTTTGTCAGTTTTCTTTTGATGATGAGAAATGTAATTGATACAGGAGTCTAGCATTTTGATTTTTAAATTATTTACATAACTATAATTTTAATTTTAAAAAAGAATTACTTGACTCTCTCATAATATATGACGTTTAAAAAATAAAATTTATAAAACAAAGTAATAATAGAAATTGTAGGAAAGTAAAACTAATAAATTTAAGATTTAAAAAATAATAAACATTTATAACTTTATTTCTGAAATGTATACTCGTCTTTATAATAAACTTTCTTATATTTATATTTATGAAAAATAAAATAAATTTGCTGATTAAAAATTCTAAAATAAATTTGGTAAATCACATTTTATTATACAAAGTCTAGTTTATTAATAACGTTATATGTTATTTTTAAGAAAGAAATCTATTTACTTTATAAGTAAATATCTTTTGGTAAAATTTAAACAGGCTAGTTATTAAAATAAACATAACTTATATTTATATAACTTAAAGTAAAAATAAAAAATATTAATTATGTCATCATGAAATTTGATTATAAAATCATTTTATTGTAAATATTGTATAAAATTTTAGAGGATAATTAAAGGAGTAAACCTATGTTAAAATTATAATAATACAAAAAATACCAAATTTAATTAAATTAGTTTAGTATAAGATTAATATGAAGCTATGTGGTCATATATATATTAACTTTACTAATTAATTTGTCTTAGAAAATTGAAGAGAAACGATAACTTCGTTTCAGATAAGTTTTATCATACGTAAATAATAATAATTATCATTTGTGTTATTTTATTCATAAATCAAGATATTCTGTTATTTATAGCTTATATATATATATATATATATTTTTTAATGCATACTTTAATAATTGTAACTCATTTATTTTAAATTAATTGATCATCACCTTTCTAATCTTGTAAGTTCGGCATCAAACTTTAGGCATAATTTCATTGCTTGCAAGGCCAATCTTAGTTTATTTGACCCTAGATGCCATATAAATATGCGAACCTTTAACTTTACATTATTCATAAATAAGTTGATAATAAGTAAAGATTAAGCATATCGCTTTTCATCGTCATACTAATTACTTTTTTATATCAAATCGAATTCTTATAAAATCCTTTTACATACAGTATATATTTTGTCCCCAAAATTTGGCTCCCTAAAATACCACAGCTGTTCCAATATTTGAAATAAGTCTTAATCAGATAAGTGTAAGATAGCTTTTCCTATCTGAAAAGCTATCTTACACTGTTAATTTAAGCCAAAACTTATCTATGCATTGCTCTGATAGCAAGTACCTTACCGATAATAACATCATTAAAATTAATCATTACTTTTCTCTGTATTGTACATACGAACTAAAAATTTGCCTCAAAACTCCTAAAAGTTTACACGAATTGTAAAGCCCCAAGGATTAATTCACTTATTAAAACAAAAATGACCATACAAGTAATTCTAAAACAGTTCAAATCCTTTTTTTTTAAATTCCAACTACTCAATTATTTGTATGGTCATTATTGTTTCAATCCTTTAAAGGAAATCAAACTATTAAATTTGCATTAAATACTATTTTGATATTTCTTTACGCATAAAAGTGTTCAGTTATACTATTATTAACAAATAGTGTTTAATTTATAAATTTATAAAATATTAATTTCATTATTACTAATTATTTAATGATTTTATACATTAATTATCCAATAATGTAAAAGAATAGAGGAAAAGAATCAGATTTACTTTTAAATATAATAAATACGTGCAAATTTTAATAACTAAAGTATTAAAATAAACAATTTTTATTTCAGTGAATTCTTCATTATAATATAATAAATTATAGTTTTAATAATAAAAATTTGAAGAAATAAATAAAAATTTAAAGTAGATCTAAATCTTATGCAGAAAATAGTAAAGTAATTAATTATTTTGAAATTTAATATTTATTAAAATATATGATGTTAAATGAATTTCTGATAATAGCAGAATCGCATAAAGTTTTTGATTCTAGGAAATGATATTGCAACTTCAATAATATCATAATACATCATTCCTTCGTATAATCTTTTTAATATGTCAATATAACATTTGTAATGTATAAAGACAAAGAAGTTAATGATATATAATAATGTAAGAACCTAATAAATAAACTATTTTTACAGCTAAAATGCATTTTTATATAAATATTCCTTACCTTCCGGTTATTTAACTTTTTCGTTTGAAATTTTAAATAAATTTTACATGCAAATCTAGTATTAAAATAAATCATTAAAGTATAATAATTATTCTATAAGTTTAATAGACAAAATCATAATAGAATCGCGATTTTATTTATATTAGCAATAGCTTAAAAGAATTTATTATTTTTCCCCTAATCTTTATAATCAAATTAATAACATTTTTTTTTTCCTGAAGATACTAAATCATTCTTAGAAAGAAAAATCAAATATAGAATTGCAAAATATGATAAAACATATTAATTTAAAAACAAATCCTACTCTCTTGGATTGGGTTAGAAAAATAGACTAAAATGTATACATTGATATTTTAGTATTTTAAACAACAAATATAACAGCTTTTCTAAAAGGATTTAGGATTTCCCTACTTGACTATCTATGCTCCTTAATAATACAAGACCCATGAAGGATATAGTCATTTTTTCTATCAGTCAAAATCTTCAAACAGAACTTGTCAGTACTCCAATTGTTATGTATACTAATGGTAACAAATTTAATTGATATTAATTCGTTTTATTAAATTATTAAATTATACTTTTATACTTAAAGACTTCCTTAAATTTTCATTTTCATTCTTGAATTAAATAAACATTGCTTTCACAAACATCGGTTTTTAAAATAAATATTGTTCAAGAGAAAATTTACTTAAAATATTCCAAATTATTATTAGCATCATTTTTAAAATATTGTCTTCATTTATCTTTGTTAATTTTGTGTTTTATTGTATTTTAATTTGTTATTCTTTACGAATACCTTCAAACAAGATAAGGTATTTATTACTATTTACAAATTATTTTATGTTTATACAAATTATGTTTATACAAATTTATGTATTAATTTATTTAATTTATTTTATGTAATTTATTATATGTTTATACAAATTATTTTACTGTTATTAAGAATATATGATTTTTCTACAGTTATCCATCGATTATAGTAATTATACTTGTTTCATTAATTCTAAAATCATTTATTTTCTCTGTAATTCGAAATATGGCATTTTACCTTGAATTCAAACTTCTATAATTGATTCTTATTACTTCCAAACATGCAACTAATAAGGATCCCTCCGTTGGCATATTTAAATGAAAACTTTATAATTTTTTAAAAAATTGATTTCATATCGTGTCTTTTATTGAAATTTTCAGCCAAGTATGAAAAAAAATTTATTTCATTTCTATTATTAAGCTTTTTTTAAGAGCGTTATACAAAACATTAATAACGATAAATCAAGACATTGGATCTTTACAGTTAATCTCTTAAATCTACGTCTGATTACTTTGGCTATAAAGTGGATATTTTATTATTTCTAATACTTTAAAAAGTATTGAATTTCTATCAGATATATAAAAATATTTATTTCACTATAAAATGAAGCAGCAGTACGTGATGATTGAATATCATGCATGTGTATGTAATGATTAATTTATTGTGTGCAATATTTTCAATGTAAGGAGTTTACAGGATAAAATTACTAGAAATTTGACGCTGTTTTCTATTTTTGAGCATAATTTTCCTCGTTATTTTGTATCTGATATTTTTTATTTTTGAAATATTGATATAATAAATAATAACTTATATCTAAATTTAAATTTCGAATTTGTAATTATAGAAAATAAATTATTTCCGTAAGAAATTTTACATATTTTAATAGAATGACAAAGAATGATTTATCATGCAGTGTTGGACGATAAATAAGTGAAAAAGTCGTATGTAACAAAGGTGAGAATATTAAGATAAGCATAGGAGCTAATAAAGGGCGATAAAGTAAAAAATGAATTTATCGGAGACAGTTTTAAGTGACTAAAGAAATAAAATCGGAATCCTAACTTTAAATTCCTTGAATGTATAGATCTAAGATATTTAAATCTATGGATTTAAATCTTGTATATATAGATGCTTTTGAGCAGATACGTATCCTTCGAAAAGGATAAAACAGTTGAAATTGGAAGGATCAAGGAATAAAAGATCAGAAAACATTTAGATTGAAACAGTAAGTAACAGTAAAAATATTCAGAGAAAAGTGAATTGAAAACAGATCCAAAAAAGAAAACTTAAAAAGTTAACTCCATGCAAATGATAAAAGACTATGCTATTGACAATAATAATGGAATTTGTTCTGTATTTAATCTACAGATGAATAAAAATAAAGCAGTATTTAAAACTATTTATGTTTATTTTTCTCTTAATTAATTGTAAGTATAGCTTACTGTTTATTTGCAAATTTCTTATCGTTTCTTTCTATAATTTTATAAATTTTAATTAAGTTCAGGTTTTAAATTTTTCTCATAAAGGAAAATTTATATTTTTAAAATATATTTCCTATAATTTTCTAGGCTATATTTTATGTTATTTGTGTATGTTTTATTTATGTATTTCGCGAAGAGTTTACAAGTTTTACTTAGCTGTATTGCCCTGTTTGAAATATAAGATATAAAAAATATAAATATATAAAATGACCCATATTTTGTATAGTGTTTTAATTAAATTATTTTTCTAGAAATTTTATATTTATAATTTTCGTTTGCATTATGAATTGAAAAAGATACAAGAATGGTATAAAGTATGATTGCGAAAGAGATAGTTAATTATTTTCTTCAATTCTCGAATTTCTTGCAAATTATAAGAATTTGGCATTTTTCATTCAGAAGAATATATTTAATAATTGCATGAACATTGATTTAAAGTCTGATTTTTCTTCAAAGATTTGTTGCCATTTATTTTGATGGTATGTGACAACGCTACTCGTGGGAAATCTGTCAAGAGTGATGCATCCCAGGAGGATTTTCTATGGGAAACTGCTCTATATTTAGCTATTAGACTCATAAAGACTATTTGTTCTGAAATTTCACTCGATACTCTTGATGTATTTCTTATTATATTATGTGATAGCAAATTATACTTAAATTTTTCTTGATTAGAGAAAACAACCTTAAAGACATAAAATGAAATTTAATTTAAATGCAAATAGTGATTACATTACAGAAAAAAATAATGATATTAGATTTTACTTAATTTAAGATATTATAACTTAATTATTATCTGAAAGATAATTTTTTAATAAATTTTTCTACAAGTGAAGTGTAATAGTTCTTGGATAGAATAACATAATAAATTTTAATAAATATTGTGTTTTTATTGGAATTAATTATTTATTGAATTTGAACTTTCTGAAACTTCTATCAAGCAATAATCCTGAAATATTGAAATTAATTTCTTTTATATTAATTAACTACTTTTTAAATTAGTTTTATAATGAAAACGTTAATCTACCTCAAAACTCTAAATATCATTATCGATAACAAAACTTAATTATTCCAGATGAATTGCTCAATTATATCGCATACAATATTAATTTTGAAAAGTAAAAAATTAATATTTTATCGAAGATTAAATAAATTTTGCCTGAACAACCGAACTGAAGTAAATTTTTAGAATATTACTTCGAAAAAAAAGTAAATTACTCTTTATAAATTTTAATTAAGTTCAGGTTTTAAATTTTTCTCATAAAGGAAAATTTATATTTTTAAAATATATTTCCTATAATTTTCTAGGCTATATTTTATGTTATTTGTGTATGTTTTATTTATGTATTTCGCGAAGAGTTTACAAGTTTTACTTAGCTGTATTGCCCTGTTTGAAATATAAGATATAAAAAATATAAATATATAAAATGACCCATATTTTGTGTAGTGTTTTAATTAAATTATTTTTCTAGAAATTTTATATTTATAATTTTCGTTTGCATTATGAATTGAAAAAGATACAAGAATGGTATAAAGTATGATTGCGAAAGAGATAGTTAATTATTTTCTTCAATTCTCGAATTTCTTGCAAATTATAAGAATTTGGCATTTTTCATTCAGAAGAATATATTTAATAATTGCATGAACATTGATTTAAAGTCTGATTTTTCTTCAAAGATTTGTTGCCATTTATTTTGATGGTATGTGACAACGCTACTCGTGGGAAATCTGTCAAGAGTGATGCATCCCAGGAGGATTTTCTATGGGAAACTGCTCTATATTTAGCTATTAGACTCATAAAGACTATTTGTTCTGAAATTTCACTCGATACTCTTGATGTATTTCTTATTATATTATGTGATAGCAAATTATACTTAAATTTTTCTTGATTAGAGAAAACAACCTTAAAGACATAAAATGAAATTTAATTTAAATGCAAATAGTGATTACATTACAGAAAAAAATAATGATATTAGATTTTACTTAATTTAAGATATTATAACTTAATTATTATCTGAAAGATAATTTTTTAATAAATTTTTCTACAAGTGAAGTGTAATAGTTCTTGGATAGAATAACATAATAAATTTTAATAAATATTGTGTTTTTATTGGAATTAATTATTTATTGAATTTGAACTTTCTGAAACTTCTATCAAGCAATAATCCTGAAATATTGAAATTAATTTCTTTTATATTAATTAACTACTTTTTAAATTAGTTTTATAATGAAAACGTTAATCTACCTCAAAACTCTAAATATCATTATCGATAACAAAACTTAATTATTCCAGATGAATTGCTCAATTATATCGCATACAATATTAATTTTGAAAAGTAAAAAATTAATATTTTATCGAAGATTAAATAAATTTTGCCTGAACAACCGAACTGAAGTAAATTTTTAGAATATTACTTCGAAAAAAAAGTAAATTACTCGAATTTTTAAAATATGATTTTCAAGCTGAATTAAAAAAATAATAATAAAAATAAAAAATTATTTTTGAAAGGATTAGATTTAGCCATGATAGTTATAAGGCATGATGGCCGAAAATTTAAAAATTATTTAAAAGTTTTTTACTTAAATTTATAATCATTAATAAAACAATTCTAAAACTACAAAATTAAACATTTAATAAAACCCTACCATTGAATAAATGTGTAAACATATATATAAAACAATATAAAACTAGATTAGCAAATATAAAACTAATTCGAGAAATAAAAATCATAGACACGTTTACTGGTAGTTCCTGAAAGAAAAAAGTTTATCAAGTAAATGTACTGTATATACGAAAAAAAAAAAATTAAGNTTTCGATTAATCTTAAGATTAAAAATCAGATTAAGTCAAGATTAATTCTTTTAATGTTAAATTTCAAAAATGTGAAAATTTAGAAATAGAATTACGATGAAAAACAAACATTGAAAGCTACTAACAAACTACAGTGCACTGTATAAATAATTACTGAGGAAATAATTCTTAAATAAAATGAAATAAAGTAAACTTTTTATTAAATATTTATTGAGAACTTTTATCTTGAAATGTTTAAAAATATTTTTTTTCTCGGTTTAGTTAACTGAGACAAATAATTTCATTTAAGGTTTGACATCAATAAGAAGTCATATTATCCTGCACATTCTAAAAAAGCAGTAATGTCAGATTTTCAACGCAAACTACATAATGTATAACTCGATCCACGCTGTTGGTGTTGATGATGCTCGATGGACTATCAAAAATAAATGTTGATGAATGAAGGTTTGTTTTTTGCACTCGAATATATTAGGAACTCGATTTAAACACGTTTATTATACTTAAAAATGTTGGTTACACACAAAATACAGGAACAAAGAAATGAACTAAACACAATGATGCGGAGCGATTCACGACACATATAAGGGTTCTAAATGACAAGCCACCAACTCCCCTCCAACACTGCAACACACGACTAGAATGTCGCCGTTAAAGATCAAAGGAGGGACGTGGCATTTCATCTCAAAAAAGTAAATGACAACTACTTGTAACAATGTTGACTGTAATAGAAACAAATATTAAACAACTGCAAAAATGCTTGAATATCTCAACACAAACTCCAACAACGTAATATACATTATAACAGACGGTGTAGAACATAACCATTCTATGCGATGTTTAGTTGAAATTAATGATATTCAATTACAACGTGTACATTAGTAAACTCTATGTATGTCTATGTAACGATATATACATGTATTTATGTATGTATGTATGTATATTGTTTTAATATGTATGCTTTTCGAGATCACTCGTGAAAATCGAAGCAAAAATATTCCTTCTATAGGCAGGATTTTGCCAATTTTAAAATTCTTAAATTTGCTCTTATAACTGATGATATACATTTTGCTTTTTCGTATTCTTGATGATATATTATTATTATTACAATATAATATTTTAAGAAATAAATTCTATGGTAAGAACTATCGCTTTGTACTATATATTTCAACTTACAGAAGAAGCTTTTCTGTCTGAAAAATGAACGCAAGAATGCTCGCGAAATCAATTTCTCAAGTGAAAGAAGCCGAAAAATTACAGATGCAAGTTTAGGTATGACTCTTTTAATACTATTAGTAATCTACATAGAATAGTATTTTCTCATTTATCTTTATAGCGGAATCTTTTCTAACCGTATAAAAAGTTTGAGCCTTCAATTATTACATATGGAGTTTACACAAAAACTTCGACAGCTGGATAGATGAGGCAATAAAGTCATCGGCGTGCCACCCTGGGGATGAGGGTTCCTTCCATACTCGGTTCAGAAATTTTCAACATTAGATAACTTTGTCTCGAAATCCTCCTTATCTCATCACTCAACCACTTCTATTCTGGATTTGGTCATATCTATGACGAGTATGAGAAAAAGTCCGTTTTAAAACCCACAAAGCGGAAGAAGTCAAAAGAAAATGAAAGTAGGAATAATTATAAAAATGCTGTCATAGTACATTATTGCATACAATAATTATTTATAATTATGTAAAATAAAAACAACATAAAATAAAACATAAATTGAAGAACTTTAAATTTTAAAGAGAAAATATTTGTGTTTTTCTTATGAAATTCTTTTAATATTTGATTTTATGCATAGGAATTAAATTTGAATATCAAGAGTGATATTTAGGTAATTTTTATTTTCTAGGCTGTTATGTATAATAGAGAGAAAGTATGGTGACTAGCTCAAAAATGACCCCAAAGATTTTACATTTTTCGACTCGGGATCTCAAAATATTCGGTTTTTTCCTTGTATGTATGGATGTTTGTGTGTGGGGGCACGATTTTGTTCACCTTCTTTGAAGCTTAATAATTCCTATGCTTTTTGTCGAATGTTTCTGAAATTTTACAGGGAAGTTTGTATTTGGGAATTGATTCTATTAAATTTTGGTGATTAAAGATCGAGTTGATGAGGAGATAGGGGTTGATCGTGTGTCATCTCGAGTGGAGGTTGGAATTAATAAATATTTTACTCGTTATTGTATTTACAATTTTTTGAGTAAAACTCATCTCTAATCTCAAAATTAGGCTTTTTCATTTTATAATAATTTAAAATATAAAAAATGTTTGAAAATTATCATAATAGGTAGCGCTACTATAATTTTAAATTTTTTGCTGGGAAAGTTAGGCAGCTGTTTGCTGGATTTTTTTATTTAGTTTTTGTTGATAGGTTGTAGTTTGTACATTAATTAATTCAGTTTTTTATAAACAGTGTGGGTAAAGGGCAATAAATTGTAAGTTTTATTTCTGTATAAAATCAGAAAATTTCAGAAACATTCTTCACTTAGGTTACTCCAGAATACAAATAAAGAAAATTTTAAAAGTTTCAGTTTAATTGCTGATCTCAAGTAATACGGATTAAGTTTTGTATTCTAGCAGAGCATATTTAACCTATTTTTCTTTTACATTAATTGTATTTGAAATTCAGAAGATAAAAAAAGATTGTGACAAGTTGTGAATGTAGTAAGAGTAGAACGTTTGATTGCATTAGCAGAAGACTGAATCTTAAAACAGAGACATTGTTTAGTATACTTTTATTTGCAATTAAAAGACACCGTTGTAAACTAAAATCTTACAAGTGATAATATAGAAACATATGTATGTTATGTGTATAAAAAAATTATATCACGTATAATTTGTTTCTTGTTTTTGTTTTGTACATCAGATACTAATAGATGGTACAAAAGATTTTAGTAATAAAAGTTAAACGTACGACATTAATAGAATAAAAAAGTAAAATATAAAACTTCCATCTCAGAATAGCAAAACTCTAAATTTTATTCTATCATTTGACATAAAGACACGAGAATCCACTCAAAATGTTTTTCATTCTGTTTGGAAAAATTTCAAATTGGTTAATTATCTGTTATGATTTCTTTGAAAAATGTTTCCACGCTGAATTGCATTCAAATAATTGGCGAACGTTTGAAATAATATTTCAATTTTAAAGAAATCATCTGGCATTTGATTATAATTAATCTTGAGATTAAAAATTTTAATCGTTGGTAAAATTATTGTATTGCAGCATTTCGAAGAAAGAATTTCACAAATGGAAATATGCATTCCAAAACGAAGAGAATAATTATTCCCGTAGAAGTTTCACGAATTGACACATATTTTACGATTGGTGATTAAATAGCTATTTATAATATCCTAGTGAAGATCTTAGTGAAGTTCTTTCCCAACCTCTGTCTGGTTGAGTTGGTTTCCGTGTGTATCAAGATTCGATATAGTGATCCAGGTTCGATGGAAAACACACCTCCACACTCAAATTGATATTATTTACAGTTTATTTACAGATTCTATATGCAGAAAGTACAAGTTCGAAAACATAATATATATATATATATATAGGATAACAATGCGTGGTGACTCACGTACTGGATTGGTTTCCGGGAAATAACAAACATTAGAGAGGCCTCAGTCAGCTCGTAGAGTTGGCTCAATTGCACGGTCTGTCCAGTTACCGCACTAACCCTGAGATGTTTACCAGAGGAGAACACTCTCTCTACGCTCAGCGGGCCTTCCAAGTGCCCGAGACTACTGTGTACCAGTTTCTTGCCCTTCTCTCCTCCTCTCTCGTTCGCCCCGCAATTTAAGGGTTTTTTGGACGGAGACTTCCGACAAATCTTTCTTGCCCGAAGTGGACCTAATTAACAAGGTCGCGTCTCTTTTGTTCCCTCTCTGCTTAAAAAATCAATACTTTACAATCCTTTCAACACGTAACTTCATCGTTCCACTTCCGGTCAGAAAAAGATTAAATGCGAGTCTAAATATGGAGAAATTGTTGTTCAGAGACCTACTGGTTTAAGTGGTGTTGCCACCAGGCCGCTTTTCACCCGGACAAGCCGCTTTTTACATTTATGGTCCGGATTAATTATTAATTTGTCCGTTTTTCGTAGAAATTGTAAATTATGATAAAACAAAATAACTTTAAAAAAATTTTTAGGAAGAAATAATAAAAAATCAAAAACTTTTATAAGCAGCTAAGAGCAACCAAAAATACGCTTTTAAGATTATAAATAAAAAATAATGTAATATTTATTTTTATGCAATTTTTCTCAATTATTTTCATATAGTTTATTAATATACGTATCCATTACTCGTGTTAGTTTTCAAATTTCTATCATATATTCTATCAGATACAATGTATCTTTTGTTACTTAATATTATTAATGTTGATATGTGTTATTATTTATTATTTTTACTTTTATGTATTATTTTTGCGATTAATATGACATCGGATTGTTATTAATTATTTTTGGATATGCCACATGTGATTATCGTATTACTTTAATAATATATCATGTACAGTAAATGTTTACCTTCTAATTAAAAAAATATTTATTTCCTACTCACAGCAAAAAAAATCTAATTTTTTTTATTTCTAAGTACAGTATAACATTCTAATTTTAAAATGTTAAGATCGACAATTTTGAAAGGTGGCAACACTAGGTTTAAACATGGACCTTCGGACATTCCCTACAAAGCTTTGTCTAAACTTGTTGGAACAAGCATGAACGGAGACTGCCGGAGTACGAATTACAATCACACAGCTTTTGGCTTGCAGAGAGCAATTTCATCTGAGGCACAAAGCCATGTCTTGTTTTTATGGGATTTTTTTATTTTTCCCAATAGAACGTTGAAGTCATACTAAAACATTTTAAAATACAGAAAATAATCTTTTCTACATAGTCCATCAACTTTCTGAAAAAGTCTAGTATTTTCCATGAATCTTTCTTTTATTTAACATTTTATGAATACCACAATAACGACGACATTTTTTACTTTAGTAATGCATACGTGTAATAACACAAATCTTCAAAAGATAAATAGCTAAACGTCGCGAAACAGTCAGAGGCTGAAAGTCTGTGTGTATTGTCTATAAGGAAACTGCCCGTGTCTGAAAGGATAGTGTGAATATATTCATGTCGGATTATGTCGTTGTCGGTTACGCTCCGACATGCATATATTCCTGCAACCGTCAGCGAATCCCTATGCTTTTAAGGGCAGAAATTCGCTAACAAGTTGCAATAATAAAAGAAGTTTTCGTGACAGTAAAAACTTTTCACGAAACACGTGATACAATGCAGACTAGATGATCTGGATTTCGTAAATTAAAAAAACTCTTCAAATAAATCTAATACAAAATATTATCGCATGTTAAATAATAATGTTTCTATTATTTATTTCTATTGTTTCCTTTTTGTTTCATTTCTTACTATTATATATTTCAATTGATAGCTTATGTATAATAAGGCATTTATAACTAATATTTAATTAACTTATTGATTGATTTTTAACATACATATATTTCTGATAACAGTATAAATTCATCGAAAGTTCATATGCTTCTGATTAAAAACATTAAATATTATATACAGCATTTTACATAGTATAATATATATAATTTTTGTAAAATAACTCAAACTACACTGATAATTGGAACCTACATTCAAAATCATTATATATTTTGACAGAAAAAACATACAATTACATATGTATTTTATGTTAGATAAAGAATACTTTTTAATATTACTAATTCATATCATTATGATCATAATAGATAATCAACATGTATTTTCATAAAAACCACAATAAAAGTTCAATAATATTTTTTAAAATCTTTAGAAAAATTAGGAAAATTTCATAGAAAATGAAAAACAAAACAGTCAAATAAATGCTTCATTTGTAAAAATTGTTACCACTCCGATTCTGATTTTGATTATACAGTTAAGTCCGAAAGGCCCGTTGTAAAACTCTAACTATTAAAAATAAAGAAAATATTTTTTGTTATTAATTATATAAATATTTGAAACGGAAGTAATTCGTATTTATTTATCGTGAAGTTTGTTTAATTAATATAATATATTTTTTCGTTAACTATTTCAATTGTCAATTGTCAGTGATATTTAGAATTCATTTGAAAAGCGATTTTTTCTGTAAGCAGACTAAGCGTACTTTTGTAACTAATGAACAGATTTTTAATTTTCCAACCATAATTTTACACCTTTTAAGATGAAAAATTATGGTCGGAAAAGGAGAAGAAAGGTTCTGAAAAGTATAGAAAAAGGTGTTGAGGAAACGTATTTATTTTAGTCTAAACCAGAGTTACATGAACATTCTTTATTCAACATTATAGAAAATATCATAAATTCATAAAATAAATATATTTAGGAGACATTTACTGGGTTTTAACCAACTTGTTAAACTGAATTATGTACAACACTTCTATTAATATATTTTCAAAAGTAAGTCACTGGTGCTTTGAGCCCAGGAGATCCTTTTATGTGAAGAAACTCAGCTCAACATCAACTAAAACCAATGGAACATATCATGTAAGCACTCGGAAAGGGAATTCTGTCGATGTTGCAAAGGTTTCCGCATCCGGATTGTTCCTCAAATTTAATTCAAATTTGTCTTTGGGAAATCTGTCAAGGTTGTCCAACGGTCATCAACTTCTTCCACTGTTCCATCTTCTCCATTCTTTCTTTCAAACTTTGAATCATATCAGTCAAATACTTGTAACCATGTACATGTACTACGAAAAGTTTCAACTCTAGATCTTTGACGTTGAGTAATTGTTGAGCCTGCTTGATGGTTGCTGCATCCATTAAATCTTGGATACATATGAAGCATTTGATTTTGTCAAAGTTTTCACGAAAGGAAACTGCGCATCTTAACCAAATACCCCACCTGGTAATGACAAGGAACTGTGGTTGGTAGACCCCAGTGACTTTTTGGTACAAAACATGACGACTGGGGGCTTTCACAAGAATTCTCTTCAGAGCAGCAATAAAGTCATTTACTCTACTATATTCCTTCTTGAAGTCTTCATAAACACAGTATAATCCATGTCACGTGGTTGAGGATGGGGTACACGGCCTTCAGTTTTTGGAAAACCCAAAGCATATAACGTCCTTGATCGCTCATATCAATCTTAACTTTTTTGTATGTTCCTGGCCACAGCTTCATGAATCATCGAATAAGTACATTATTGTGCAGGTATTTATCTTCTCGAGTTGGTACATCTTAGAAAACATAGGTTTCACCCATTCACCAGATAATAGAAACAACAGCACATTCAATATATATCTTCGCAGTTCATAGGTAGTTTCATCTAACTTTGAACCCTTGCCGACAACCTGTTTTCTTTTTATCGGAAAGCCAAATTATAAGAATTTCTATGTAATCTTATCTCTCTATGTAATCTTCTATGTAAGGATGCTCTCGTCCTGTACTGACATTTGCTTATCCTTCTCGAGGAATTATTTGAATGTAGGAGTTTTTACCTTGTGGACTGGAATTCCTGATTGGATTAATGGAAGATTACCATGGAATTAATCAAATTCCATGGTAAGATTTTCACTGAACTCACTCAATGACCACTGCTTTTAGATCCGAAAGTGATAGCACCCATCAAGATATTTTTCTTAAGTTTTAACTTAAGTTCAACGTTCCTTGCATGCTTGCTGTATCGTATGAGCTGTTTTATTCTGTCTTTGATGCTTCTCATCGATTGCAATATTTACATTGCAGAAGGTACATCGAAAAATAAGACCATTAGTTTCAATAAATTGCATCTTGAATTCTTCTGAAAGTGCATACAACTTTCCTTTCTTAACCATTGGCATATTTTTATTGTGAACAATAAGTTTGGGTTCGGACTGGTACACTAAGTTTAGGTTCGGACTAACACAACCAACTATATAGAGCAACATTTTTTAAAACTCTTTCCGCCCTGTAGGCACTATGAGGGCCTGTTTTTGGAAGCACATTATGGGTTCGACCAGGCCCACAATAGGGCGGCCGGGTAGTGAGGACGGGGCCCAACATAAAGGAACTGACTACCCCCGAAAAATCCCTGGAGATTATTTGACCCGTCCGGATTCGACCCCGAATTTCCCAGAGCAGTAGGCTGTCAACTTGACCGCTCGGCCATCCTGCCGCTATATAAAGCAACTATTCACCAGAGTTCCAAGGAAGAATACATAACACGAACAAGGCGATTTAAGTAGAGGAACCGGAGAGATGGTGATTCGAAGAGAGAGCCAATATTGAGCTAAAATCTCCATATAAACACTTTAGAAGAAGAAGAAGAAGAAGAAGAGTTCCAAGGCCTGAATGAAAATTTTTGTTTTTCTGAGCTTTCTTTATATACTCGGCGCTTACCTCTTAGGGACTAGCGAATACAGTGCTACTGTTTTTTCTAAGTTTGTTTTCTATCGCGATGGTTTGCTTCTTTATCTTGGAAACTATTGGGGCTATAAAGATGGTAAATATACCATTTTATAGCTTTCGATCTGTTCTACAAAATAAAGGTATTCAATTTTTATATAGCTGCTCAAGAAGAGTGAATAATCTCTTTTTATTTATTTATTTTTTTATCTAATTATTTAAAAACACAGAAAAGCGAGGAAAAATGCTGAAGCATCAAACATGACGAAAAAGGTGGAGAAGTAACCTAATCTCATAAAAATGTGCAAAAAGGTTAACATAATGTATTGTCTTAACGCCCCAAAATATATATCTTGAACTATCCGTATGAAAACAGCTATACTTTGCAATAGTGCTGCACCTAAAAATACTTTCTATAGTTACAATCATGACTATTGAAAAGGCTCGAATTTATATTACAAATTCATAATTGGTTTTATGTATAATTCTTAATAAATAGCAAATTAAAAATATAAAGGTATTCGATTTCATTCTTTTTATATACTTTACAAAATATAGGAAAAACTATTTGTTTAAATTAGTAGATAATGCAATTCCAAGTAATTTTACAAGCCATAACATTTGTTCTAGTTTTAATTTAGTTTCTATACTCTTAAAATATTTCATACAATGTTTATAATTATTATATTTATAAGAATCTGTAATGTGGTGGTCTAGTCTTAATTTAATCAGCGACTTTCGTTCTGCTTATGTGAACAAGAATCCAGAAATTCTCTCAATATGACGCAAATTGATTATTTCTGTGAGAATAAACCAATTTGGTTTAAAATTAAGGAAGACCAGTTTTATTTTTTTCTAAATTCTTTCGCAGTCGTCTATAACATAAATTTTCTCTCCATACGACAGGTGAGATATTATTATTATTATGAAAGTAATAATAATTACTTTAATAATTGTAATAGTCATTTCAATTACATACAATATAGTTCTTAAATTTTATTTCATTATTGTGTTTCAAGTAGCGGATATAGAAGAACCTTGACGGTTCTTCTACATCTGCTAGTAGGGTACATACACTACTCACTACTGTATAGAGATGATTATAGATTATATTCGTACATAATATCACATGTATGATTTTATAATAGAATAAAAGATTTTAGTTTGATTTTAATTTCGTCTAGTCGAAGAAGCAAAACGAAAGTTCCAATTTACTTACAGATAGAATCATTAGAAAAAATCTGAAAAATACTGTATGTATGGTTTCTTATCTTGAATTTGTTTTTACGTATTAAGGATTAACAGAATTAATATTCAATTATTACTGTTAACGGTAGTGAACTAATATTAATTAAATGCATAGGCAGAATGCTCGTAATGCTTCTACTCTTTGAATTAAAAATATTTTTTTTCATATGCTATAAGTAGAATTTTTGCCAGGTAATGTGACAACACTATTCAGATATTCGTCAAAGTTAAATAGTATTACTAAATGATATTTTTACGGAGCCATGGATTTAAGAAAGACAATTGGTTTTATATCAAACACAGAAATAATTATTTAATAAAATTATCTAGTTTTCTACATTATATTTATTCAATATACAGCAAATATTATGATTAATCTGTACTCAAGATATACAGTATATGTGTAATTCAAAATAAATATGCCTTGATATTTAACTTTTCTTTTGTTTTATTATAATTATTTCATTAACAGAAAAACAAATTTTACACAGACAAAAAAGTTAAAAACATCTTCACAAATTTCTTTGATAATTTTTAAACCGATCTCTGAATGAACAATTATAATAAATTTTATAATTAATTTTATATTAATAAATATGCATACACTCTAATTAAATTGACAATGTTTTGAATATTATTAAAGAATTTATTGCTATATTTATTAGTTTTAAAATTATATTAAAGCAAATTATTTTAGATATTTTATTACATAGTGAAAATTAATAATTTAATTACAGTAATTTGATATTTTAATAACAAATATTAATTTAATAATAAAATACCAGTTGATCATAGTTAAGGTAACCCTGTTGAATAGTATTTAGACAGTTAGTTAATAGTCCAAATACAACCATGTCTACACGAGTTTACATACTAATTTTTGTACAGAAGACAGTTTCGTAAAAGAATTAGTACCAAACTCATCGCTATGGCATTTTTGAAGAGCAAGTAATTAACTTTTTATTTGTTCAAGACCTCATTATACAGAGAACTTAGTGATGCAGGAAATATTAATTAATGTGATCTCTACTCTGAAGGTGTAAATCTGAAAATCTGCCAAATTTACAACGTATTCTCAATAATCCATATCATTCTTTTTAAGGGTGCCACAACCGAAAATCACACACAGGATGATCTAAACGTCAGTTAACATTTGAAAAAATGATATTCCAGTGAATATTTTGCGTATGGTAACAAGATTAGCATGGAAATGTAATGAATCGGAGTGTAATTCAGATATGTCAAAATTAGTTTCAATTATGTCTACCAGGTGGCGCTTTGATTCTTAACACGATAAAGAACCGCATAATGGTTATTGTTAATATGGCGGATTTCGCTGTCGACCACGGCCTGAAGACGAGTAACGACGTTATGGACAGGATGAAACAACATTTCTCAATGTATTATTGAGAATAGAGTCTCAATTGTACAGTCTTTTAGCATTGTCAATGACGTTCGGCGATCTCTGTAAACTCGTGACTTCAGGTAGCCCGATAATGAAAAATCGCACAGCATCAAGACTGAAGTTCTACGTGGTCATTCATTCTGAAAGTGATGGTTTATTACTCCATTCTCACCAAACAATGATAGTAACAATTGTTTCACAGAAGAAGCAATATGTGGTTGTGCTCTCTCCTGTATGAATGTAACAATATACAATGCGTGCATTTCCTCCAGGTTAGCGTAACACTGACCTGTGATATTAGCGTGGTTGCGGCCGAAGTTTTTAATGCGAAAGCGTGTCGTATGTTCAGCGCAGAATTCCTGTAAGCCTAGAAGTTTGATAATGGCGTTTAGAACGTCGAGCATGATTCCACTGACGTTCCAACTCCAGTGTCAAACTTCTAGACTTACAGGAATTCGGCGCTAAACGTCCGACGTTCACGTTTTCGCGTTAAAATCTTCGGCTGCAACCGTGCAAGTGACAGTTTCAAAAGCAGAGATATACGTAACGTCATTTGTTGATAAAACACCAACTGATGAACATAATTGAAACTAATTTTGGAAAAACCCCATGTGATTCTGTAAATTTAATACTAATCTCGTTATCGTTATCATGTGTCAAAATTCACTGAAATATGAATTTTTAAAATAATTGCTGACTTTTGAATTATCCTGTAGATTAAGATTCGTAGTAAGAAGTGGCCAGGCAGTAGGAAATACATGATTAACACATTTCCTGCAGCATTGGACAGCGTTGACAGCGTTTTATGTGTGGAGGCGCTTCATTTCGAATGAAAGTTATTAACTCAAGACATTTTCACTGCAGTTAGGTAAAATAAAAGTATTGAGTATGTCTTGGAATCGTTGTACAATCATAGAGCAATCTATTCGGATTGTCTTCTTTGAAGAAGAATAAATATGGCTGGGGATCCATATCAGATTATAACTTTAAAGTGAGTGCAGTGGAATCTGTTAAAAAGGAAGAGAGTTTTCCAGTGGCATGCCGTCATTGGAAGCGGTGGATGCGCCGCTTCCCTTTTATTCTCTAAAAAATAAATACATATTAATTCTAATTATATGAAAATAATCGCATTATACTGTATTTTATTATAACCGCATTATGTATCTTATTACAAATTTCTATACTACACGTGAAAAAAAAGATAAGATTGCTATTGTATATTTAAATATTAGTGGCGGAGTGGAAGCGCTGTATGGTCAGTATCCAAAAACCCAGATTCGCGCATGCGCTTTACGGAGCACCAACCTCACCCGGTTTAGCCGGTGGAAGCCGAGGACCTCGGGTGGACGCTACACGTATACCGCATCCAATTCTATCCTGGACCGGTTCTGGGCTGTTAGCCGCCTGCCTGCTAGATTATTGGCTGCCCTCGCCCGATTACGTGAATCGCGAGTAGATTTATAACTTAACCCAACTGATAAGAATTTACTGGTATGTTTTTACGATAGTTCTGTATAGTTGACAGGAGTTTAAAAATATCCATTAAAATATTCGATATTTTTATTGCGCTCTCCGATTTTATATTACTCACGGATTTCNGTGGCATGCCGTCATTGGAAGCGGTGGATGCGCCGCTTCCCTTTTATTCTCTAAAAAATAAATACATATTAATTCTAATTATATGAAAATAATCGCATTATACTGTATTTTATTATAACCGCATTATGTATCTTATTACAAATTTCTATACTACACGTGAAAAAAAAAAAAAAGATTGCTATTGTATATTCGAATATTAGTGGCGGAGTAGCGGAGTGGAAGCGCTGTATTGTCAGTATCCAAAAAGCCAGATTCGCGCATGCGCTTTACGGAGCACCAACCTCACCCGGTTTAGCCGGTGGAAGCCGAGGACCTCGGGTGGACGCTACACGTATACCGCATCCAATTCTATCCTGGACCGGTTCTGGGCTGTTAGCCGCCTGCCTGCTAGATTATTGGCTGCCCTCGCCCGATTACGTGAATCGCGAGTAGATTTATAACTTAACCCAACTGATAAGAATTTACTGGTATGTTTTTACGATAGTTCTGTATAGTTGACAGGAGTTTAAAAATATCCATTAAAATATTCGATATTTTTATTGCGCTCTCCGATTTTATATTACTCACGGATTTCAGTGTTAAACCAGTAATATTACGATTTCGTATATCCCATCTTTAAGGGGATGTAGAAAATAACGTGTACAATTATTGTATAATATTAAAAAAATAACCGTTACTTTGGCAGCATCATTTACAACTAAATTTAATGAATGAGAGAGATGCACGAGGTACAGAAAAAGCTCTAGAATTTATTTTCTTTAAATTTACGATTTATGTATCCATTTGTCATAAAAATTTGTCTTTCCACTTTTTCCCCATACTNCTTTTTCATTTTTCTTCAAGGTAAACAGCAGTTCAAACTAAAATTAGCCATCAATCATTCGTGAGAAACATTTTGACAGAAGAACAATAAACAGGAGACAAATAAGAAAATATTAGAATTTTTATGCAAATTTCTATTTTTTTTTCTTCTAGAAATGAATCGTAAAATTTTGTTAACAAATATAAAAACTCGAAAAAAAACACATCTTTGTATCAATCACACGTGATGGAAACGATATATGAATATTAAATATCGATTAATAAATTAATTACATAATTTCTCATAATTTCTCAGTAAGCTCAATACAAATTTCTCAGTAAGCTCAATCTCAGTAAGCTTGATACAAAAGTAATTATTTCTACTGCTTTAAAGCAACTGTTTAAACATAAATGAAACTTTCTTGTTTTACAGACACATATACAACATACACACACATACACAACATACATAGGCCTACATACTGTACACATACAACCAATGTTTGTATCATTTCATTAATTACTAAAATAGTCTTCAGAGGTTTAATAATTTATATTATTTCTCTAATTTCTTTTAGTTTTAATCAAAATAATAAAATATGAATCAAAAGCGATAATTTTTCTGGTTATTTTTATGTGAAACCTTAACGTGATAATCACAAAATTGCAATGCTTACTATCTATGTTCTAAAAGTATTTTAAATTCTGTACAAAACTGTTCTGAAATTGTATAGAAAACATCAACGTTATAGAAAATAAACGTTTTATTCCTCTGGGATCATAGATAAATTTAAAAGACTGATATTTACTATAATTGATATACATTCTAACAAGAAATGAGGGTTTTATTAACATTACCATTTAAAATTACCATTTAAAAATTTAAAAGTTTAATGTAAAAAGCTTAAATTAAGTTTAAGAAAATATTATCGAGATATTTTCTAGANTTATTTTATTTATAATTTTAGCCCTTATATCGTGGCTATCGACTCGGAATATAATTGTGATGTTAAAAATACATTTACGGAAGTCTACGGTGTTTATTGGCTTATCGAACAAACGAATACGAATGGGCCTTAGACAATCACTGACGCGCAATTAACTGATTGCCCCTGGAAGTCGGCTTCTTACAGAAACACGGCTTCCCTATCACCAAATGTCACAGCACGCCACTGATAGGTTGCATATTGGTCTACTTATTAAAGTCCTGAACTTCGTCTTATTTTTTAACGCGTTTTAAATTAAAATTTATATTATTAAAATCGATGCCATCATTCTTAAAGACGATCCACTCTCCGTAAATGCGCGTTTAAACGGATCGAATTAAATCTAACGATCATTGAGTCAAGGTAAATCTGAACAAGACAAGCTGAACGTATAAACCAGTTTTCAACGTAGTCGTTTGGCCGGCTTATTCAATATGATCAAAGTAGAAAGGTTTCTATTTTGATGCGATCAAAATAAGATGAAAAGGGCAGTAAAAAAGAACACTAAACAAGTGGGGGTATAGCTCAGTGGTAGAGCATTCGACTGCAGATCGAGAGGTCTACGGTTCAAATCCGTGTGCCCCCTTCGGTTTTAAACTAATTTTTTTTCTTTAATTTGTGTAAAAACAGAATTAGGTGTATATACAGTGTATATATTAACTGATTACCCCTGTAAGTCAGCTTCTTACAGAAACACAGCTTCCCTATCACCAAATGTCACGGCACGCCACTGGAGTTTTCCACGATCCAAATGTGAGTTATGGGTGTTTACCGTTCCAAGTAAGTAAAGATGTGCCTCACTGCTCCACGGGATTTTCTAAGGCCATGACACACGCATGGATTTTCCTGTCGGCGGTAAGCAACTACTGGTCGTGACTGATCTTACAGTACAGTCGACCCCCTATAATGCGGTAAATATGTTCCACTTTATAAGAATTTCGCGTTGTAGGAATCCTTAAATACATGAGCCAATCATAGCCCGGCACGTGTGCAGTTTACGGACTACGGCTGTTTGAAAAGTTTTCTTCCATAAAATTAATCGATTCTAGAGTAATTTGACTCAACATTTCCAAAACACGTATAATTATTTGGGAATAATCCATATAAACTATACTATAAACAAAAAATTGTAGGATTACTTACTGAGTGTGCACCATTCAACGACGCCATTGCTTAAGCTTGTTTTCGTCGCGGAGCAGCGCACCAAATGGCGGGCGCTTTTTCTGATAAGTTATTTTTCTGCGAAAAATTCGTTGAACTTTGGGGACATCATTAATAGAAATAATTTTTATGGCCGTTAAATAAGAAATGTTTTTTCACAAGAAATGTATAAAATTACAGTACTGTATTAGACTTACAGTACCTAATTTATATACTGTACAGACGATAGTAAACTCAACTTACCCGCCTAAACTCTCTGTAGCATCTAAGTAGTTCGGCTGCTCGTCCACTATTGGTCCAGATTCAACCAATCCTGACGTTTTACCTCATTTTACGAGTCTTTTTTAGTGTCTTTATACGAATACGGTCGCAATTTTTTCGCCGTGATATACGAATCCGCATTATATGAACCCGCGTTATAGGGGGTCTACTGTATATGAATAATAATACCCCAACTTTTTACTATGTTCCAGGCTGTGCCATTGGATATATCCAATTGTCGTGATGTTGCACTTACACTATTAGAGCCTGAAACATTGTTTATTGACTGTTCAACAATAGTTGTGTGACATCGTAAATGATTTTTGAAATGATTCGTCTACGCCCTCGACCGGATTGAACTCCCAGATGTCCAGTTTGCTTTAATAGATTGATCATACTCCTGAGAGCTTGTGGAGTCAAAGAATTTCGGCATAAATTTTACGATGGGGAAATTCCGAAGTGCAGCCGCATCATTATTGGTGTTTTCACAAAATAGCTTTACAAGAATTGTTCGTTGTGACAAAGTGATGGAGACTGTAGCTGATACTAATAATGTTTAACATTTAAGCACTTTTCTACCCAGAACATTACAGCAAAGGGCGTGTTTATGCAGAGGAAACTAACTACCTTTTCGTTGCTTATAGTCATATTGATAAATTCTAATATTTATTTTTTCGGAAATATTATTATACCAGATTTGGTCAAATTGGACTACTAAACATCTTACTAGACAACATTTAACATGTTTTCTAGAGTAGAGATATTCAATATTGTCTATAGAGATATTCTGTAGTTTAAGGTACTTTAATTAATTATGATCACCCGATATATTTATTAATTTATCGAATTAGTCTTATATCTATTTATAAGTAATAAATATTTATTGATTCAAAAGGTTTCAATTTTAGGAATAAAGATTAAAATGTTGAAACATATAATTTTATAAACTATCAGGTGCGCCATGCGATTAGGTAGCTATCTTTTATGAATACTCTGTATACTACAGGGTCTTCATAAAAGAAAGCTAGCATTTCAGAGTTATAATTCCATCAATGTTCGATGAGAAAATATAATGCATGCATAGATTCATCACTCAGTGGTTCACGTTCCTTCTCATATAGTAGGACTAATGCTGTTTATCTTTATACCTGCTTGAAGGCGCTAAATTGGACATGCTTCAGGTGCTGACAACTATCTCCTCCGGTGACCATTCGGTCCTTGGATATAACTCCAAGTGACTTCACAGTTTACATACCTCAATGCTCAGATCCATGCAGTACTAGAAAATTATTACCGGTGTTGTGAAGACTATAATAATGGTTATGCTTAATCGAGTTTGACTACCACTTGCATGTGTCAGGTAACCAAGCCATTGGTCAGCTGTCACACATGTAAATGATAGAGAGACGTTAAGCAATATATATCACACTAGGACAGCTACACTTCCAATTCAGACATGTCATGTAAGTATAAGGTAAGAAATTCAAGTAAGG
Source organism: Centruroides sculpturatus (assembly GCF_000671375.1). Taxonomy (NCBI): domain Eukaryota; kingdom Metazoa; phylum Arthropoda; class Arachnida; order Scorpiones; family Buthidae; genus Centruroides; species Centruroides sculpturatus. Next base: position 89,646 of record NW_019384812.1, read on the forward strand.
TGCGATATCTCGAAAAGGGTCGGACTTAATGAAGATTACACTGGTTATCCATTCGGCTATCGAAATTACAAGAAGAAACGAAACGTGAAAAGACTTATAAGTTAAACACTCAATTTTCAGAGGCCCGTTTTTCATAAATGCATGAGAAATGGGTCCTAATATTTGGACAATAATCTGTTTGTGTTTACGGCTATGTGCTCGCCATGTTTCGTTCGAATTGAAAACCCGAACATCTGGCCGTCTTCTTGTAAGATACATTACCGTAAGATTAAAATTGTTTGTGACGCCATCTGTTATAAGATTTTGTTAGAAAACAACTCTTATATTATTACTTATTATAAAATAGAAAAAGCTTAATTTTGAGTGTAGAGGTAAGATTTATAAAAACAAGTGTAAATGCTAATAAGACGCACTGGAGCAACACTATGTAGGTTCGCAACTTTGCAATTTTAGTTTTTTAATGTGTAACAAAATTATTTTATTATTTTACCGTATTATTAGCATTATTACTATTGTTATTCCTTACGTTTAAAGCTTATTAAACAAGAAATTAAAATTTGTGGCGTAATAAACACTAGTATTGTGTTTTATTCCAAAGACACATGGCAAATTTCCATCAAATTTTTTTATTAGTTGATACGGTGGAAAGCAGACTGTTAACCACGAACCAGAAGAAAAACCAGCAAATACCGATCGAAAACCAAGGTGTATTATACAAAATTCCGTGTACCTGCGCAAACAAAAAACATTACATAGGAGAAACAAAAAGAAAAGTAAAAACTAGACTGAAAGAACACATAGCAGATCTTAAATACAATAGAATAAATTCTGCATTTTACGAACATTGTACTATAAACAACTGTAATATAGATAAAGATAACGTAGAAATACTGCATAAAGAAAAATTAACGTACAACAGAAAGTTTAAAGAAACCATAGAAATCATGAAAAGTAAAGACAGTATAAATAAAAACTTAAGTCTTAAAATAAACGAAAACTGGATTAATATATTATAAATAATATTTTTATAATAATATTTTTTTCCTTTTTTTCTATCGAACGTCATACATGGCAACACTTAAGACACCAGCGCATAAGAAAAAATAAAAAGGGGGTGGAAGGTAAAGAGGGGGAGGAAACAGTTAAAAATTTTTTACAGTTTGTAGTATCGAAATATGCTTATAAGAGAAGATTTTAGAACTTTTAACCTTTTAATTTATTTATAATATATACTAGTTATACAAAGATTAAAGCAGATTTTACGTTTTTAAATTATACAAAGTGTAACCAAAAGGTACGTCTATATATCGTTTATGTACTCATTATTTTATGTAAACTCTCTACTGTTATAAGTTAAATATATATATTGTATTTTAGTTGACTGAAGAGGGGCAAAGCCCGAAACGAGTACAAAACAATGTACCGTATCAACTAATAAAGGAATTTGATGGAAATTTGCCATGTGTCTTTGGAATAAAACACAATACTAGTGTTTATTACGCCACAAATATAAAACAGGACACGGTTTCAAAAAGAAAATCAAGAAATTAAATATCGTGACATCATTTCATGTTTAGCGCAAATGAAGTATTTGTCTTAGCAGATTTAACTCTTTTATGTGTTAAATAAAATTTTTATTTCTTCATAATTATTTTCAGATATTTTTGCTCGTGATTGCATATTATTATGTCAACACAAACGCATAAGCTTCAGACGTTACTGCGGATGGACAAAAAAGGCAATTCTGAAATGAAGAACGGGTAGCATGGTCACAGTTTTTTTTTTAATTGTTAAAATGTTATGAACCATTTCCTCGTGCGTTCATGGTTGTTGCTCTTCATGTATAACAATATCGCCACATCTAAAAATTAATATGAAGAAATAAAGATTTTATTTAACGACTTACAAGAGCTAAATCTGTAGACTTCGTTTTCGCAAAGCTGGAAATGATGTCATGATTTTTAATATATTGTTTTATAAAATTTAAACCTAAGGAATAACAATAGTAATAATAACAATAATAATGCTAAAGATACGGTAAAATGATAAAATAATTTTGTTAAATATTTAAAAAATATCTAAAATTGCAACGGTTCGAAACTACACCGTATAGTTCCAGTGCGCAGTCTTATTCACTCTGGTATCGGCATTACAAAGGGAACCGGAACTTCTAAAGATTTATAAGCTAAACATTCAATTTTCAGAAGCCTGTTTTTCGGAAACGCTTGAGAAGTGGGTTCTATTATTTGAGAAAGGAGCTGTTTGTGTTCATGGTTACATGCTTTCGAATCGGAGACCCGAACGTCTGGCCTGCTCCTTATTAGTATTTTAGCCGGGAAAGTTACTAAACTCGTTGCTAGATCTTTTTTTCATTCTTTTGTATTTCCTTTCTCAAGGAAAAATTTTAAACTCAATCTTTATTTTTAATAGAAGCAGATATTAATTATTTCGAACTGAAGATAATTTTAATTTCACTTAGGCTATTATTCATCATATACTATGTATTTCCGTTTGAATCAAAATTTATAAATACTGTATAAGGTAAAAGCTATTTTTAAAATGACCAGTTTTATACTTTAGATAGAAAAAGCACGATAATACAACTCTTGAATTCTGAAATTATTGTTATTTCTGTAACCAACTCCATATTTTATTTTTTCTGAAATAACGAGAAAATTTCAATTTCCTAACTTCATTGAAAAGGCTTTTCGTCAATTTTTCGAAAATTTTTAAAATTAACTATTTGAAGATAGTTCCTAAATTATTGGAAAAAATATCTCTTATGTAATTCTCAACGGATTTAAAATTTATTAAAAAATCTTTATTCAATATATATTGAAAAAATTGCTATCAATCCTATATTTAATTTTGCTAATACAATTCAGAAAATGTGAGATATAACCATATACTATAATAAATAATTTATTAACTACATAATTTAAAGTTGCGTAATTTTTTAGCTAAAGAAATTCATTTCTAATTGAAACTACACTTTACATACATTACTTCATCAATTGTTTAAGAATAAATCTTAATTTAAAATTAAAATGTATATTCAACATTTTAAAGAAATGAAAATTATTAATGTTAACAATATTTTATAATAACTTTTCAGTAATAGAACTTAATTATTGCATTTAGTATAAGCGCATATGAAAATATATTTAATGCATTTTAATTATGTATATAATTAACTGAATATAAGTGTAAAAATATTGTAATATGAACTTAATTGTGTTAGTGAACGTTATTGGTTCAGTAGGAGAAAATATTTTTTGGAAAACGATTTGAAAAGAAACGTATTTCATAAAATCCATAGAATAATGCGCAAATTCATCATTAAAGGTAAAAGTAAAACATAGATATTGGATATATAATAAGATAATAAGAGAACAAATGTATATATGAGAATATAGAGATTCATCGCAGGATATTCATATTCGAGACCAAATAAGAAAAGGAATTCTGAGGTAAGAGCTAAGAATTAAGTGTTGAAGTAATTGAAAAATTTAGAAACAGATGGAAAGAGCACGTGGATGTTTGATTTATGGAATGGAACATATGGGCAATTTGCTAAAGGAGTGCCTTCTGGGAGGACTTTCTTCGGAAATTGGCCTCTATTTAGGTGTTAAAAATGTGAAGAAACTCGAAAAACTTCGCTTGGTCAGGCCATTGGACAGGGTGAATCCGAGTCTACCAGTATTTAATGGTTTTATCCATTCGGCCAGTGACGGGCTCGTATGGGGAGAGGATGAATGAAAATAGATATTCATCATTTCTCTAAACTATAGACCAGTAGCATGCAGGTCTAGAGTGGATGTCGGAGTGAACTTTGAGCATGATACAATAGCTCTGTCTAATCTATAAGAAAAGTAGAAAATTAAAAAAAAATCTAGTATAGTTATGCTATACTAAGATTTGTTAAGATTAATTGTATCTGATCAATAACGTAGTCAGTTGATTAAATATCTCTATTAGATTTTTAAAATGAAATAGAATATTTTGATTATACTGAGTATGTGATGAAGTATTTCTCTTTACTTAGATATAAATTGCTAATTTGAATAACTTTGTATTAACAGTGTAATTAATTATATCAGTTAAATACAAATTATTTTTTTTCAATTATATTCAATTTATTTTAGATAACATTAAAATATACAAAAGTTATTTTCATCTAATTTATCCTTAACTTATTAATTAAGATTCGTCTTTGAAAATGTTAATTATTATTAAAATTGATAATTTAAATTTAATTAAACGATTGAATACATTTAAATTTTAAATTAGCATTTATGCTTAAGTAATTAATGAAATAATATATTTAGAATATGATTTTAATCATAAATGACCTTATTTACTTTAGGAAGCGAAATCATTTTATTTACTAATATAAACCTATAATTATAAATATATAGAGCTTAACAAATATTTTAAAAATAATTATATTTTATATAAATTCTATTTTAGTCACAAGCTTATGACTTCACCTGTATATTAAAGTAGTAAGGCTTTATGCCTAGATAATTAATTTAATTCTATAAGGTACCAAATAATAATTACAGTATATTTATAAAAATATTGTCTGATGAGAGTATTAAAATATTCCTATCAGATATTAAATTTAGTTAATATTCTCATTAAAAGAAATTCCATTAATACGATATCATAGTTTCTATTTTAAATCTTTAATACATTAATTATTGTCTTTCATAAATATTAGAATCAAATGTAATAATAATGTATATATTCCCCGGTATACGTTTTTGTACAAATTATATGTACAGATATATTTATTTCTGTTTATTACAAATAATGTAATCGATTTATTAAGTATCATGGATTCAGTCAGAACCACAAAGAGATCGGACGGGTGTTAACGAACTGATCGGCTATGAAAACTTTTTGGAGGTTTTTTGGTAGTCGGATAAAATCCCGTATCCCTCAGGTCATTCGGCAGTCAGATTTTTTGGCTTAAGTATTACTTTAGATAACAGAAAAATTGAATTCTCATTAAAAGATTTAAAGGAAAAGATAAAATTATTAGTTTTTAGTTTATTTATCAAAGCCATAATAATTCTCAGTAAAATATTACTGTAAATATTTTCTTTTAATTTTTAAAACTTCAAAGGAGAGAAGAAAGAAAAGATTTTCTTTTTCTTAACAATAGATTCAATTTCCTTAAATAATAACCTCATTATCAATCCATTATTATTTTTTTTTCATATAATTTTTTCAATTTTCTCTTTTTCATTTTTCTTCAAGGTAAACAGCAGTTCAAACTAAAATTAGCCATCAATCATTCGTGAGAAACATTTTGACAGAAGAACAATAAACAGGAGACAAATAAGAAAATATTAGAATTTTTATGCAAATTTCTATTTTTTTTTCTTCTAGAAATGAATCGTAAAATTTTGTTAACAAATATAAAAACTCGAAAAAAAACACATCTTTGTATCAATCACACGTGATGGAAACGATATATGAATATTAAATATCGATTAATAAATTAATTACATAATTTCTCATAATTTCTCAGTAAGCTCAATACAAATTTCTCAGTAAGCTCAATCTCAGTAAGCTTGATACAAAAGTAATTATTTCTACTGCTTTAAAGCAACTGTTTAAACATAAATGAAACTTTCTTGTTTTACAGACACATATACAACATACACACACATACACAACATACATAGGCCTACATACTGTACACATACAACCAATGTTTGTATCATTTCATTAATTACTAAAATAGTCTTCAGAGGTTTAATAATTTATATTATTTCTCTAATTTCTTTTAGTTTTAATCAAAATAATAAAATATGAATCAAAAGCGATAATTTTTCTGGTTATTTTTATGTGAAACCTTAACGTGATAATCACAAAATTGCAATGCTTACTATCTATGTTCTAAAAGTATTTTAAATTCTGTACAAAACTGTTCTGAAATTGTATAGAAAACATCAACGTTATAGAAAATAAACGTTTTATTCCTCTGGGATCATAGATAAATTTAAAAGACTGATATTTACTATAATTGATATACATTCTAACAAGAAATGAGGGTTTTATTAACATTACCATTTAAAATTACCATTTAAAAATTTAAAAGTTTAATGTAAAAAGCTTAAATTAAGTTTAAGAAAATATTATCGAGATATTTTCTAGAAAAAAAAGTATTCATAAGATTTATTTTCTATAGATAATTGAAATATACACTCAAATACGTAGCATATTATACTAGTTTTCGTTTACTAAAACTACAGCTCAGAAACGTGAGTTAAACACAGTTACATTAATTTAAACTTGTCTTTCTATATTAAAGATACTCGTATTTCTATGAAAGTTATAAATAAAAAAATTAAAATTAACTTTCGACGGAATGTTTAGCATTTAAAGATAATAATATAAATTATATATTTATTTGTTAAATGTATATATATAATATCATAAATATTTTCTAAACTATTTAAACAATTATAAATTAAATACAATTACGTTTTAATTTATTTTACATTAATTTTATCTTTGCATAGGTAAAACTATGCGATCTAAGACAATATAAACTATTGCTATTATCTACGGTCGGTGCAGAATTTTTACAAGACCACGAAAATTACAAAGAAATCACTTAATAAAACCGTTATAAAATAAGATAAACATACAATTATTTTGATGATTTTGAACATAGGATTGCTTAGCTTATAATCTTCATTCACATCTACACTTATTCTAAAAATAAATAAAAATTATTCAATGAAAAACAACAACCATATTGATTATTCTTGATTTTTATTTTTATTTATTAGAATTTAGTTTAATTTTAAATTATAATTTAACTTAGTTATTAAATTATGTTTTTGATAATTGTAGAATTATTATACAAAAATTCATTTGCATTTTTACTCGGTCCTGAAGAAAATTTGGAAAATTCACTAGTCTCTGATATATTTTACGTTGAGAATCAATGATATTTGAAAGTATGAAATGTAATGAAATTAAACTAATATTGAAAGTTACAGATCATATCGATTTAAAAGTTGATGATTGCATAATACACTGCTGGCCATTAAAATTGCTACACCATGAAGAGGGCACGCAATAAACGCGAAATTTGCATGAAAGGTACAACATGCTGAGTGCTCTGTACCTCAAGATTACATGTCACTTTAATCATATGTTCCTCCCATTAAATTATATGTGTACAATAAACATGATTCTTCTATTTTCTTTCCTTCCTGTGTAGCAATTTTAATGGTCAATATTGTACACCTGACAAAGAAGGCAAAATAGTATGAGAAAATTCAAAATTTTTAATGTTTCTCAGGAACAATCTTTTGTTTCCATTTAAAATAAATTATAAATAAGATTCAGTGCTTCATAGCATTCTTATTTCAAAATTTCCTAAATCACAAAATGTTTTGCTCTTCTATTAACTACAGTGAAAGNCAGGTGCTGACAACTATCTCCTCCGGTGACCATTCGGTCCTTGGATATAACTCCAAGTGACTTCACAGTTTACATACCTCAATGCTCAGATCCATGCAGTACTAGAAAATTATTACCGGTGTTGTGAAGACTATAATAATGGTTATGCTTAATCGAGTTTGACTACCACTTGCATGTGTCAGGTAACCAAGCCATTGGTCAGCTGTCACACATGTAAATGATAGAGAGACGTTAAGCAATATATATCACACTAGGACAGCTACACTTCCAATTCAGACATGTCATGTAAGTATAAGGTAAGAAATTCAAGTAAGGTGCGATATCTCGAAAAGGGTCGGACTTAATGAAGATTACACTGGTTATCCATTCGGCTATCGAAATTACAAGAAGAAACGAAACGTGAAAAGACTTATAAGTTAAACACTCAATTTTCAGAGGCCCGTTTTTCATAAATGCATGAGAAATGGGTCCTAATATTTGGACAATAATCTGTTTGTGTTTACGGCTATGTGCTCGCCATGTTTCGTTCGAATTGAAAACCCGAACATCTGGCCGTCTTCTTGTAAGATACATTACCGTAAGATTAAAATTGTTTGTGACGCCATCTGTTATAAGATTTTGTTAGAAAACAACTCTTATATTATTACTTATTATAAAATAGAAAAAGCTTAATTTTGAGTGTAGAGGTAAGATTTATAAAAACAAGTGTAAATGCTAATAAGACGCACTGGAGCAACACTATGTAGGTTCGCAACTTTGCAATTTTAGTTTTTTAATGTGTAACAAAATTATTTTATTATTTTACCGTATTATTAGCATTATTACTATTGTTATTCCTTACGTTTAAAGCTTATTAAACAAGAAATTAAAATTTGTGGCGTAATAAACACTAGTATTGTGTTTTATTCCAAAGACACATGGCAAATTTCCATCAAATTCCTTTATTAGTTGATACGGTGGAAAGCAGACTGTTAACCACGAACCAGAAGAAAAACCAGCAAATACCGATCGAAAACCAAGGTGTATTATACAAAATTCCGTGTACCTGCGCAAACAAAAAACATTACATAGGAGAAACAAAAAGAAAAGTAAAAACTAGACTGAAAGAACACATAGCAGATCTTAAATACAATAGAATAAATTCTGCATTTTACGAACATTGTACTATAAACAACTGTAATATAGATAAAGATAACGTAGAAATACTGCATAAAGAAAAATTAACGTACAACAGAAAGTTTAAAGAAACCATAGAAATCATGAAAAGTAAAGACAGTATAAATAAAAACTTAAGTCTTAAAATAAACGAAAACTGGATTAATATATTATAAATAATATTTTTATAATAATATTTTTTTCTTTTTTTTCTATCGAACGTCATACATGGCAACACTTAAGACACCAGCGCATAAGAAAAAATAAAAAAGGGGGTGGAAGGTAAAGAGGGGGAGGAAACAGTTAAAAATTTTTTACAGTTTGTAGTATCGAAATATGCTTATAAGAGAAGATTTTAGAACTTTTAACCTTTTAATTTATTTATAATATATACTAGTTATACAAAGATTAAAGCAGATTTTACGTTTTTAAATTATACAAAGTGTAACCAAAAGGTACGTCTATATATCGTTTATGTACTCATTATTTTATGTAAACTCTCTACTGTTATAAGTTAAATATATATATTGTATTTTAGTTGACTGAAGAGGGGCAAAGCCCGAAACGAGTAAAAAACAATGTACCGTATCAACTAATAAAGGAATTTGATGGAAAATTTGCCATGTGTCTTTGGAATAAAACACAATACTAGTGTTTATTACGCCACAAATATAAAACAGGACACGGTTTCAAAAAGAAAATCAAAAAATTAAATATCGTGACATCATTTCATGTTTAGCGCAAATGAAGTATTTGTCTTAGCAGATTTAACTCTTTTATGTGTTAAATAAAATTTTTATTTCTTCATAATTATTTTCAGATATTTTTGCTCGTGATTGCATATTATTATGTCAACACAAACGCATAAGCTTCAGACGTTACTGCGGATGGACAAAAAAGGCAATTCTGAAATGAAGAACGGGTAGCATGGTCACAGTTTTTTTTTTAATTGTTAAAATGTTATGAACCATTTCCTCGTGCGTTCATGGTTGTTGCTCTTCATGTATAACAATATCGCCACATCTAAAAATTAATATGAAGAAATAAAGATTTTATTTAACGACTTACAAGAGCTAAATCTGTAGACTTCGTTTTCGCAAAGCTGGAAATGATGTCATGATTTTTAATATATTGTTTTATAAAATTTAAACCTAAGGAATAACAATAGTAATAATAACAATAATAATGCTAAAGATACGGTAAAATGATAAAATAATTTTGTTAAATATTTAAAAAATATCTAAAATTGCAACGGTTCGAAACTACACCGTATAGTTCCAGTGCGCAGTCTTATTCACTCTGGTATCGGCATTACAAAGGGAACCGGAACTTCTAAAGATTTATAAGCTAAACATTCAATTTTCAGAAGCCTGTTTTTCGGAAACGCTTGAGAAGTGGGTTCTATTATTTGAGAAAGGAGCTGTTTGTGTTCATGGTTACATGCTTTCGAATCGGAGACCCGAACGTCTGGCCTGCTCCTTATTAGTATTTTAGCCGGGAAAGTTACTAAACTCGTTGCTAGATCTTTTTTTCATTCTTTTGTATTTCCTTTCTCAAGGAAAAATTTTAAACTCAATCTTTATTTTTAATAGAAGCAGATATTAATTATTTCGAACTGAAGATAATTTTAATTTCACTTAGGCTATTATTCATCATATACTATGTATTTCCGTTTGAATCAAAATTTATAAATACTGTATAAGGTAAAAGCTATTTTTAAAATGACCAGTTTTATACTTTAGATAGAAAAAGCACGATAATACAACTCTTGAATTCTGAAATTATTGTTATTTCTGTAACCAACTCCATATTTTATTTTTTCTGAAATAACGAGAAAATTTCAATTTCCTAACTTCATTGAAAAGGCTTTTCGTCAATTTTTCGAAAATTTTTAAAATTAACTATTTGAAGATAGTTCCTAAATTATTGGAAAAAATATCTCTTATGTAATTCTCAACGGATTTAAAATTTATTAAAAAATCTTTATTCAATATATATTGAAAAAATTGCTATCAATCCTATATTTAATTTTGCTAATACAATTCAGAAAATGTGAGATATAACCATATACTATAATAAATAATTTATTAACTACATAATTTAAAGTTGCGTAATTTTTTAGCTAAAGAAATTCATTTCTAATTGAAACTACACTTTACATACATTACTTCATCAATTGTTTAAGAATAAATCTTAATTTAAAATTAAAATGTATATTCAACATTTTAAAGAAATGAAAATTATTAATGTTAACAATATTTTATAATAATTTTTCAGTAATAGAACTTAATTATTGCATTTAGTATAAGCGCATATGAAAATATATTTAATGCATTTTAATTATGTATATAATTAACTGAATATAAGTGTAAAAATATTGTAATATGAACTTAATTGTGTTAGTGAACGTTATTGGTTCAGTAGGAGAAAATATTTTTTGGAAAACGATTTGAAAAGAAACGTATTTCATAAAATCCATAGAATAATGCGCAAATTCATCATTAAAGGTAAAAGTAAAACATAGATATTGGATATATAATAAGATAATAAGAGAACAAATGTATATATGAGAATATAGAGATTCATCGCAGGATATTCATATTCGAGACCAAATAAGAAAAGGAATTCTGAGGTAAGAGCTAAGAATTAAGTGTTGAAGTAATTGAAAAATTTAGAAACAGATGGAAAGAGCACGTGGATGTTTGATTTATGGAATGGAACATATGGGCAATTTGCTAAAGGAGTGCCTTCTGGGAGGACTTTCTTCGGAAATTGGCCTCTATTTAGGTGTTAAAAATGTGAAGAAACTCGAAAAACTTCGCTTGGTCAGGCCATTGGACAGGGTGAATCCGAGTCTACCAGTATTTAATGGTTTTATCCATTCGGCCAGTGACGGGCTCGTATGGGGAGAGGATGAATGAAAATAGATATTCATCATTTCTCTAAACTATAGACCAGTAGCATGCAGGTCTAGAGTGGATGTCGGAGTGAACTTTGAGCATGATACAATAGCTCTGTCTAATCTATAAGAAAAGTAGAAAATTAAAAAAAAATCTAGTATAGTTATGCTATACTAAGATTTGTTAAGATTAATTGTATCTGATCAATAACGTAGTCAGTTGATTAAATATCTCTATTAGATTTTTAAAATGAAATAGAATATTTTGATTATACTGAGTATGTGATGAAGTATTTCTCTTTACTTAGATATAAATTGCTAATTTGAATAACTTTGTATTAACAGTGTAATTAATTATATCAGTTAAATACAAATTATTTTTTTTCAATTATATTCAATTTATTTTAGATAACATTAAAATATACAAAAGTTATTTTCATCTAATTTATCCTTAACTTATTAATTAAGATTCGTCTTTGAAAATGTTAATTATTATTAAAATTGATAATTTAAATTTAATTAAACGATTGAATACATTTAAATTTTAAATTAGCATTTATGCTTAAGTAATTAATGAAATAATATATTTAGAATATGATTTTAATCATAAATGACCTTATTTACTTTAGGAAGCGAAATCATTTTATTTACTAATATAAACCTATAATTATAAATATATAGAGCTTAACAAATATTTTAAAAATAATTATATTTTATATAAATTCTATTTTAGTCACAAGCTTATGACTTCACCTGTATATTAAAGTAGTAAGGCTTTATGCCTAGATAATTAATTTAATTCTATAAGGTACCAAATAATAATTACAGTATATTTATAAAAATATTGTCTGATGAGAGTATTAAAATATTCCTATCAGATATTAAATTTAGTTAATATTCTCATTAAAAGAAATTCCATTAATACGATATCATAGTTTCTATTTTAAATCTTTAATACATTAATTATTGTCTTTCATAAATATTAGAATCAAATGTAATAATAATGTATATATTCCCCGGTATACGTTTTTGTACAAATTATATGTACAGATATATTTATTTCTGTTTATTACAAATAATGTAATCGATTTATTAAGTATCATGGATTCAGTCAGAACCACAAAGAGATCGGACGGGTGTTAACGAACTGATCGGCTATGAAAACTTTTTGGAGGTTTTTTGGTAGTCGGATAAAATCCCGTATCCCTCAGGTCATTCGGCAGTCAGATTTTTTGGCTTAAGTATTACTTTAGATAACAGAAAAATTGAATTCTCATTAAAAGATTTAAAGGAAAAGATAAAATTATTAGTTTTTAGTTTATTTATCAAAGCCATAATAATTCTCAGTAAAATATTACTGTAAATATTTTCTTTTAATTTTTAAAACTTCAAAGGAGAGAAGAAAGAAAAGATTTTCTTTTTCTTAACAATAGATTCAATTTCCTTAAATAATAACCTCATTATCAATCCATTATTATTTTTTTTTCATATAATTTTTTCAATTTTCTCTTTTTCATTTTTCTTCAAGGTAAACAGCAGTTCAAACTAAAATTAGCCATCAATCATTCGTGAGAAACATTTTGACAGAAGAACAATAAACAGGAGACAAATAAGAAAATATTAGAATTTTTATGCAAATTTCTATTTTTTTTTCTTCTAGAAATGAATCGTAAAATTTTGTTAACAAATATAAAAACTCGAAAAAAAACACATCTTTGTATCAATCACACGTGATGGAAACGATATATGAATATTAAATATCGATTAATAAATTAATTACATAATTTCTCAGTAATTATAATTAAGCTTGATACAAAAGTAATTATTTCTACTGCTTTAAAGCAACTGTTTAAACATAAATGAAACTTTCTTGTTTTACAGACAAATATACAACATACACACACATAAACAACATACATAGGCCTACATACTGTACACATACAACCAATGTTTGTATCATTTCATTAATTACTAAAATAGTTTTCAGAGGTTTAATAATTTATATTATTTCTCTAATTTCTTTTAGTTTTAATCAAAATAATAAAATATGAATCAAAAGCGATAATTTTTCTGGTTATTTTTATGTGAAACCTTAACGTGATAATCACAAAATTGCAATGCTTACTATCTATGTTCTAAAAGTATTTTAAATTCTGTACAAAACTGTTCTGAAATTGTATAGAAAACATCAACGTTATAGAAAATAAACGTTTTATTCCTCTGGGATCATAGATAAATTTAAAAGACTGATATTTACTATAATTGATATACATTCTAACAAGAAATGAGGGTTTTATTAACATTACCATTTAAAATTACCATTTAAAAATTTAAAAGTTTAATGTAAAAAGCTTAAATTAAGTTTAAGAAAATATTATCGAGATATTTTCTAGAAAAAAAAGTATTCATAAGATTTATTTTCTATAGATAATTGAAATATACACTCAAATACGTAGCATATTATACTAGTTTTCGTTTACTAAAACTACAGCTCAGAAACGTGAGTTAAACACAGTTACATTAATTTAAACTTGTCTTTCTATATTAAAGATACTCGTATTTCTATGAAAGTTATAAATAAAAAAATTAAAATTAACTTTCGACGGAATGTTTAGCATTTAAAGATAATAATATAAATTATATATTTATTTGTTAAATGTATATATATAATATCATAAATATTTTCTAAACTATTTAAACAATTATAAATTAAATACAATTACGTTTTAATTTATTTTACATTAATTTTATCTTTGCATAGGTAAAACTATGCGATCTAAGACAATATAAACTATTGCTATTATCTACGGTCGGTGCAGAATTTTTACAAGACCACGAAAATTACAAAGAAATCACTTAATAAAACCGTTATAAAATAAGATAAACATACAATTATTTTGATGATTTTGAACATAGGATTGCTTAGCTTATAATCTTCATTCACATCTACACTTATTCTAAAAATAAATAAAAATTATTCAATGAAAAACAACAACCATATTGATTATTCTTGATTTTTATTTTTATTTATTAGAATTTAGTTTAATTTTAAATTATAGTTTAACTTAGTTATTAAATTATGTTTTTGATAATTGTAGAATTATTATACAAAAATTCATTTGCATTTTTACTCGGTCCTGAAGAAAATTTGGAAAATTCACTAGTCTCTGATATATTTTACGTTGAGAATCAATGATATTTGAAAGTATGAAATATAATGAAATTAAACTAATATTGAAAGTTACAGATCATATCGATTTAAAAGTTGATGATTGCATAATACACTGCTGGCCATTAAAATTGCTACACCATGAAGAGGGCACGCAATAAACGCGAAATTTGCATGAAAGGTACAACATGCTGAGTGCTCTGTACCTCAAGATTACATGTCACTTTAATCATATGTTCCTCCCATTAAATTATATGTGTACAATAAACATGATTCTTCTATTTTCTTTCCTTCCTGTGTAGCAATTTTAATGGTCAATATTGTACACCTGACAAAGAAGGCAAAATAGTATGAGAAAATTCAAAATTTTTAATGTTTCTCAGGAACAATCTTTTGTTTCCATTTAAAATAAATTATAAATAAGATAAGTTTCTAATTAAAAACTATTTAATCTATTTGATAGATGTATTTTATGAGAAATTTAATGCTTTTTAAAATTAATTTTCATTCAAATTTTAAGAATAAATAATTTTATCTTTTAAAATTAAATTTAAGATTAGTTCTAAATAAGAAACTTTTATAAATATTTGTTGCTGATAAAATACTGTACAAAAAGAGAACTTAATATATATTTAAGTTGCCTTTAGTATCAAATTTAGAAGTCTTTGAATGCAGAACAATCAATCTTATAACTAATTCATATCCATTTTTATATTAAAAATTTTTACTTAATTTATTTCTCTAGCTTCTACCAACATACGTAATGAATACACTTTACATTTATCATGATTTTATCATTTTCTCGAGAAGAGAGCTTAATGAAAAAAATAAAAAAATATAAATGAGAAAGCTCCGATAGATTCAATTCAAAAATAGTAGCGCTTATTTTATTTCATTCATTATAAATACATTACATAAATAACAAAGTTTGCATATCAATACAAAATCTAATAAAATATTTATAGCAGTAGAAAGATAATTCTAACGAAAAACATAAAATTATAGAAATTAAATAATCACATAACATTTGTAATAATTTAACAAGATAGAAAGAGAATTAACTAGATTTCAATTTATTAGAAATTGGATTAAGACTTAAATTGGAAGATTTTGTAATAACTCGAATGAATAATAAAGCAAAGTTTAAATTAAACAATAAAAATCACGTTTCTACTTGTATTATAAAATGAAAGTAAATTCAACGATACGATTATTATAGATGCGATCTAGTTAATGGAATAGCTTTATGTATTTCTGTGAATATATAAACTTCTCTAGAAGAATATCGACGATTCAATTTTATTTTTACTCCTTTTAATTTAGTGAGCCGGAATCATTGAGGAATATCAAACCATAAGTATGAAAAAGTTCCTCCTTTAGGGTTTGATATTCAGCAATTAGTTTGTTTCGTGATTATATATTGTCGATATTTCTGCATATTTTAAGATTTCAACACCGGTAATATATTATTCTATTTTCCTGTTCCCATCTTCATATAAGTTCATCTTGATTTGTCTTCTTTATTGGTGCTACAGATACAAGAAAAATTTGTTCTATGTTTATTCTAATACTGTATTTCTCTTAAACTTTCAAATATAATTTCCTTATATTTACAAACTAAAGATAAAACAAACTTTAATAATTTAATATGTGTACTTGTAATAATAAACTTACATACATTGGCAAAAACAAAACTGAAATTTACTATAAGATATTGCAAATTTAATGTATAGTAAATTTGGTATTTTATGAACGTTGTGTTAGACATAATTATAATAAAAATGAATATTAACAAAAATTTTATATTAAATCGCGTATATTGTAGAAAATATAATATGTACAAAAATTACTTTAATAAAAATTTAAATTTAATATAAATGAAAATCATTATAAACAATTTAATAACATATAACAATGTAATATGCAAATATAGTAAATATAAATACACTGTAACAAAGAGAGCTTTAACGTCGAGAATGTTGCTACATAAATATAAAAAGTGAAATGGGAAAAGTGGAGAACTGATTTATAATAGGGATATGATTGAGAAATTTTTGTTTTACAGAAGTTTTAATAAATTTAGATCCAATTTGTATAGATGAACGTTCGGTTTTGTTCTTCGAATCTCATCTTCTCTCAACGAGATTTTACTGCTTGAGTTTAATGAAATTTTAATTGATTTTATCATGTATATTTACAATTGAAATACATAAATTGCATTTATAATTGTATTTGAAATCATTTAGTGTTTTAATTCAATTCCAACTCGAAACGCATCTTGATCAATGTAATGAATTTTTTTACCCAGGCCTATATTGTGAAGTAGTTTTTGAATGTAGTTTGTGTTTATATAAGAATAAATTGTTTGGACAAAACTGTTTTAGAAGTAAAATAATTTCAGATGTTTTTTACATTCTATCAAAAGCAAATATTTTCGTGTAAAGATAAATAAACAAACGAAATTAAAAGTAAAATAGGAAAAATTATTCATACTTAAAATCTTTACAATGTAATTAATGTAAAATTAATTAAATAATCAATTTTAAGAAGTATTATCCAGACTAATAGTCTTGCATATTCATTCAAATATTTATTTAAAATTGATGTTATTACAATTACTATTAGTTTTTCATTTCAAATAAAATACTAGACTTGAAAATAAGCAAAATATCAGTAATTTATTACATCCTGTTTATTTATAGAAAATAGTTATCATTAATGAAAGATATCGCATGTATAGTACGAAATCGGATTCTTAAATATAAAATATTAGAGGAATCATATATTAATGTACATGTAAACATTATATTAAATGAATCAATGAAATGTTTAATTGAATAATTAAGACATTATATACATTTCATAATATACAAGTTGTTACCTGTGCATGTATGAATTCAATAATTATTTTTGTATGTATATAAAGTTTACTAATAGATGATAAGCACATATGATTTTAAATGATCGTACAGAAAATGATTTTAATTAAAAATTACACTTGAATTGCAAATGTAATGACTTATAAATGTACTTCAAATTAGATTCATACATATCCACAACTCATCTATTATACTGAAAAATACATTACAGTTTGTAAGTTAGCTCAATATTGATTAAATTATATCAAAATTTTTATTTATTATAAACGTTATTTAAGTTATATTATTGAAAATTAACTTAAATTAAGAGCTGCATAATAAAAAAATTGTTAGGAGTGAAATTTTTACAAAACATAAGAGGAAATAATATAGGCATACTGTATATAAACATGATTCATGAATAAGAATTTAACTGAATCGGTCCTAAAATATCCATATCAAATATAATTTCATTATAATAATGTTAAAAAAAGTTCTAAAATTAATTTAACAGGTTAAACTGTAAACGTAAAATGACTTTAATATATTTTTAAAGATATATCAACGGTCTCAAGGGCTTCATGAAGAAATTAATTAAGTTTATGTGAAACTGAAAACGTCCTAATTTGTTAAATTTTACATTAATTATTCACACATTTCATATTTTAAAGATGAATTCAATTATCAAGAGAGTGGAGGGATTCAGAAATTGAAATTGTTTCCTATCAGTTCCTTAATTTCAGGAAATGGTGAGAATGCATCAGTTCTGTCACTAGTTTCCTTTTCCGTTCTTTTGACTAAGCAGAAGTTAACATCTTTATCGAAATGAAATTCATTGCAATAGGAAACATTAACGAACTTCTCAGAGAATAACATTCAGGAAATTATATTATCTGAATTATACATTTTCCGAATTATTAATATCAAAATTTATATTATTCCACATTATATTTCCGAATTATGTATAAACTTTCAAAGGCATTAAAATTAAGAGCAAAATAACTATTTTATACAGTCAAACTTTATTTTAACAAGATTTTAATATATTTAACAAATATCAATTAATCCTCATAAATTAATATTTATTAAATTTAAGAAAGAAAATAAAAATTCATTTTCTTCAAAATTTAAATAATAATTTTTTTATGTATTCAACTCGAAATCAATTACTTTTAACATTCAGTTTATAAATTTTTCTACTCGAAATTTTTTAAACTGTTAAAAAAAAAAAAAAAAAAATTCAAGCTACAAATTTTATGTATTCACTTCATAAATACAAACAGTTTTTCTTGCGATTTGCAGAAGGAAAAGAGAAAATATCAGTTGAATGTTTGATATGTAGACCCTCAAAACAGCATTGTAAAATTCGAGCTTCTTTCACGAACGTGATACTTGACAAGAAGTCCCTCGAGACTTGAAAGCAAAGTAAATTCAGTAGATGCGATGTTTATTTTATATTCAGCACCTTTACATTTATCTTTAAGTTATCATAAATTCATTTTTCCATCACGAATATAAATTTAATTCCCTATAGAGAAAATAAATCAGATAAAATAAAACCAAAACTAAGCGTTATAAATCTTATTGCCAGCTATTGAAATAAATTATATCTGAATTGTTGATTTCATAATAATGTTGATAAAAACCAATAAAAAATACTAATTTCTATTTTTTATATCACTAAGATATAATATAAATTTTCGATTTTATATTTAANATGATGTCATGATTTTTAATATATTGTTTTATAAAATTTAAACCTAAGGAATAACAATAGTAATAACAACAATAATAATGCTAAAGATACGGTAAAATGATAAAATAATTTTGTTAAATATTTAAAAAATATCTAAAATTGCAACGGTTCGAAACTACACCGTATAGTTCCAGTGCGCAGTCTTATTCACTCTGGTATCGGCATTACAAAGGGAACCGGAACTTCTAAAGATTTATAAGCTAAACATTCAATTTTCAGAAGCCTGTTTTTCGGAAACGCTTGAGAAGTGGGTTCTATTATTTGAGAAAGGAGCTGTTTGTGTTCATGGTTACATGCTTTCGAATCGGAGACCCGAACGTCTGGCCTGCTCCTTATTAGTATTTTAGCCGGGAAAGTTACGAAACTCGTTGCTAGATCTTTTTTTCATTCTTTTGTATTTCCTTTCTCAAGGAAAAATTTTAAACTCAATCTTTATTTTTAATAGAAGCAGATATTAATTATTTCGAACTGAAGATAATTTTAATTTCACTTAGGCTATTATTCATCATATACTATGTATTTCCGTTTGAATCAAAATTTATAAATACTGTATAAGGTAAAAGCTATTTTTAAAATGACCAGTTTTATACTTTAGATAGAAAAAGCACGATAATACAACTCTTGAATTCTGAAATTATTGTTATTTCTGTAACCAACTCCATATTTTATTTTTTCTGAAATAACGAGAAAATTTCAATTTCCTAACTTCATTGAAAAGGCTTTTCGTCAATTTTTCGAAAATTTTTAAAATTAACTATTTGAAGATAGTTCCTAAATTATTGGAAAAAATATCTCTTATGTAATTCTCAACGGATTTAAAATTTATTAAAAAATCTTTATTCAATATATATTGAAAAAATTGCTATCAATCCTATATTTAATTTTGCTAATACAATTCAGAAAATGTGAGATATAACCATATACTATAATAAATAATTTATTAACTACATAATTTAAAGTTGCGTAATTTTTTAGCTAAAGAAATTCATTTCTAATTGAAACTACACTTTACATACATTACTTCATCAATTGTTTAAGAATAAATCTTAATTTAAAATTAAAATGTATATTCAACATTTTAAAGAAATGAAAATTATTAATGTTAACAATATTTTATAATAACTTTTCAGTAATAGAACTTAATTATTGCATTTAGTATAAGCGCATATGAAAATATATTTAATGCATTTTAATTATGTATATAATTAACTGAATATAAGTGTAAAAATATTGTAATATGAACTTAATTGTGTTAGTGAACGTTATTGGTTCAGTAGGAGAAAATATTTTTTGGAAAACGATTTGAAAAGAAACGTATTTCATAAAATCCATAGAATAATGCGCAAATTCATCATTAAAGGTAGAAGTAAAACATAGATATTGGATATATAATAAGATAATAAGAGAACAAATGTATATATGAGAATATAGAGATTCATCGCAGGATATTCATATTCGAGACCAAATAAGAAAAGGAATTCTGAGGTAAGAGCTAAGAATTAAGTGTTGAAGTAATTGAAAAATTTAGAAACAGATGGAAAGAGCACGTGGATGTTTGATTTATGGAATGGAACATATGGGCAATTTGCTAAAGGAGTGCCTTCTGGGAGGACTTTCTTCGGAAATTGGCCTCTATTTAGGTGTTAAAAATGTGAAGAAACTCGAAAAACTTCGCTTGGTCAGGCCATTGGACAGGGTGAATCCGAGTCTACCAGTATTTAATGGTTTTATCCATTCGGCCAGTGACGGGCTCGTATGGGGAGAGGATGAATGAAAATAGATATTCATCATTTCTCTAAACTATAGACCAGTAGCATGCAGGTCTAGAGTGGATGTCGGAGTGAACTTTGAGCATGATACAATAGCTCTGTCTAATCTATAAGAAAAGTAGAAAATTAAAAAAAAATCTAGTATAGTTATGCTATACTAAGATTTGTTAAGATTAATTGTATCTGATCAATAACGTAGTCAGTTGATTAAATATCTCTATTAGATTTTTAAAATGAAATAGAATATTTTGATTATACTGAGTATGTGATGAAGTATTTCTCTTTACTTAGATATAAATTGCTAATTTGAATAACTTTGTATTAACAGTGTAATTAATTATATCAGTTAAATACAAATTATTTTTTTTCAATTATATTCAATTTATTTTAGATAACATTAAAATATACAAAAGTTATTTTCATCTAATTTATCCTTAACTTATTAATTAAGATTCGTCTTTGAAAATGTTAATTATTATTAAAATTGATAATTTAAATTTAATTAAACGATTGAATACATTTAAATTTTAAATTAGCATTTATGCTTAAGTAATTAATGAAATAATATATTTAGAATATGATTTTAATCATAAATGACCTTATTTACTTTAGGAAGCGAAATCATTTTATTTACTAATATAAACCTATAATTATAAATATATAGAGCTTAACAAATATTTTAAAAATAATTATATTTTATATAAATTCTATTTTAGTCACAAGCTTATGACTTCACCTGTATATTAAAGTAGTAAGGCTTTATGCCTAGATAATTAATTTAATTCTATAAGGTACCAAATAATAATTACAGTATATTTATAAAAATATTGTCTGATGAGAGTATTAAAATATTCCTATCAGATATTAAATTTAGTTAATATTCTCATTAAAAGAAATTCCATTAATACGATATCATAGTTTCTATTTTAAATCTTTAATACATTAATTATTGTCTTTCATAAATATTAGAATCAAATGTAATAATAATGTATATATTCCCCGGTATACGTTTTTGTACAAATTATATGTACAGATATATTTATTTCTGTTTATTACAAATAATGTAATCGATTTATTAAGTATCATGGATTCAGTCAGAACCACAAAGAGATCGGACGGGTGTTAACGAACTGATCGGCTATGAAAACTTTTTGGAGGTTTTTTGGTAGTCGGATAAAATCCCGTATCCCTCAGGTCATTCGGCAGTCAGATTTTTTGGCTTAAGTATTATTTTAGATAACAGAAAAATTGAATTCTCATTAAAAGATTTAAAGGAAAAGATAAAATTATTTCCTTTTTTTTTAGTTTATTTATCAAAGCCATAATAATTCTCAGTAAAATATTACTGTAAATATTTTCTTTTAATTTTTAAAACTTCAAAGGAGAGAAGAAAGAAAAGATTTTCTTTTTCTTAACAATAGATTCAATTTCCTTAAATAATAACCTCATTATCAATCCATTATTATTTTTTTTTCATATAATTTTTTCAATTTTCTCTTTTTCATTTTTCTTCAAGGTAAACAGCAGTTCAAACTAAAATTAGCCATCAATCATTCGTGAGAAACATTTTGACAGAAGAACAATAAACAGGAGACAAATAAGAAAATATTAGAATTTTTATGCAAATTTCTATTTTTTTTTCTTCTAGAAATGAATCGTAAAATTTTGTTAACAAATATAAAAACTCGAAAAAAAACACATCTTTGTATCAATCACACGTGATGGAAACGATATATGAATATTAAATATCGATTAATAAATTAATTACATAATTTCTCAGTAATTATAATTAAGCTTGATACAAAAGTAATTATTTCTACTGCTTTAAAGCAACTGTTTAAACATAAATGAAACTTTCTTGTTTTACAGACAAATATACAACATACACACACATAAACAACATACATAGGCCTACATACTGTACACATACAACCAATGTTTGTATCATTTCATTAATTACTAAAATAGTTTTCAGAGGTTTAATAATTTATATTATTTCTCTAATTTCTTTTAGTTTTAATCAAAATAATAAAATATGAATCAAAAGCGATAATTTTTCTGGTTATTTTTATGTGAAACCTTAACGTGATAATCACAAAATTGCAATGCTTACTATCTATGTTCTAAAAGTATTTTAAATTCTGTACAAAACTGTTCTGAAATTGTATAGAAAACATCAACGTTATAGAAAATAAACGTTTTATTCCTCTGGGATCATAGATAAATTTAAAAGACTGATATTTACTATAATTGATATACATTCTAACAAGAAATGAGGGTTTTATTAACATTACCATTTAAAATTACCATTTAAAAATTTAAAAGTTTAATGTAAAAAGCTTAAATTAAGTTTAAGAAAATATTATCGAGATATTTTCTAGAAAAAAAAGTATTCATAAGATTTATTTTCTATAGATAATTGAAATATACACTCAAATACGTAGCATATTATACTAGTTTTCGTTTACTAAAACTACAGCTCAGAAACGTGAGTTAAACACAGTTACATTAATTTAAACTTGTCTTTCTATATTAAAGATACTCGTATTTCTATGAAAGTTATAAATAAAAAAATTAAAATTAACTTTCGACGGAATGTTTAGCATTTAAAGATAATAATATAAATTATATATTTATTTGTTAAATGTATATATATAATATCATAAATATTTTCTAAACTATTTAAACAATTATAAATTAAATACAATTACGTTTTAATTTATTTTACATTAATTTTATCTTTGCATAGGTAAAACTATGCGATCTAAGACAATATAAACTATTGCTATTATCTACGGTCGGTGCAGAATTTTTACAAGACCACGAAAATTACAAAGAAATCACTTAATAAAACCGTTATAAAATAAGATAAACATACAATTATTTTGATGATTTTGAACATAGGATTGCTTAGCTTATAATCTTCATTCACATCTACACTTATTCTAAAAATAAATAAAAATTATTCAATGAAAAACAACAACCATATTGATTATTCTTGATTTTTATTTTTATTTATTAGAATTTAGTTTAATTTTAAATTATAGTTTAACTTAGTTATTAAATTATGTTTTTGATAATTGTAGAATTATTATACAAAAATTCATTTGCATTTTTACTCGGTCCTGAAGAAAATTTGGAAAATTCACTAGTCTCTGATATATTTTACGTTGAGAATCAATGATATTTGAAAGTATGAAATATAATGAAATTAAACTAATATTGAAAGTTACAGATCATATCGATTTAAAAGTTGATGATTGCATAATACACTGCTGGCCATTAAAATTGCTACACCATGAAGAGGGCACGCAATAAACGCGAAATTTGCATGAAAGGTACAACATGCTGAGTGCTCTGTACCTCAAGATTACATGTCACTTTAATCATATGTTCCTCCCATTAAATTATATGTGTACAATAAACATGATTCTTCTATTTTCTTTCCTTCCTGTGTAGCAATTTTAATGGTCAATATTGTACACCTGACAAAGAAGGCAAAATAGTATGAGAAAATTCAAAATTTTTAATGTTTCTCAGGAACAATCTTTTGTTTCCATTTAAAATAAATTATAAATAAGATAAGTTTCTAATTAAAAACTATTTAATCTATTTGATAGATGTATTTTATGAGAAATTTAATGCTTTTTAAAATTAATTTTCATTCAAATTTTAAGAATAAATAATTTTATCTTTTAAAATTAAATTTAAGATTAGTTCTAAATAAGAAACTTTTATAAATATTTGTTGCTGATAAAATACTGTACAAAAAGAGAACTTAATATATATTTAAGTTGCCTTTAGTATCAAATTTAGAAGTCTTTGAATGCAGAACAATCAATCTTATAACTAATTCATATCCATTTTTATATTAAAAATTTTTACTTAATTTATTTCTCTAGCTTCTACCAACATACGTAATGAATACACTTTACATTTATCATGATTTTATCATTTTCTCGAGAAGAGAGCTTAATGAAAAAAATAAAAAAATATAAATGAGAAAGCTCCGATAGATTCAATTCAAAAATAGTAGCGCTTATTTTATTTCATTCATTATAAATACATTACATAAATAACAAAGTTTGCATATCAATACAAAATCTAATAAAATATTTATAGCAGTAGAAAGATAATTCTAACGAAAAACATAAAATTATAGAATTTAAATAATCACATAACATTTGTAATAATTTAACAAGATAGAAAGAGAATTAACTAGATTTCAATTTATTAGAAATTGGATTAAGACTTAAATTGGAAGATTTTGTAATAACTCGAATGAATAATAAAGCAAAGTTTAAATTAAACAATAAAAATCACGTTTCTACTTGTATTATAAAATGAAAGTAAATTCAACGATACGATTATTATAGATGCGATCTAGTTAATGGAATAGCTTTATGTATTTCTGTGAATATATAAACTTCTCTAGAAGAATATCGACGATTCAATTTTATTTTTACTCCTTTTAATTTATTGAGCCGGAATCATTGAGGAATATCAAACCATAAGTATGAAAAAGTTCCTCCTTTAGGGTTTGATATTCAGCAATTAGTTTGTTTCGTGATTATATATTGTCGATATTTCTGCATATTTTAAGATTTCAACACCGGTAATATATTATTCTATTTTCCTGTTCCCATCTTCATATAAGTTCATCTTGATTTGTCTTCTTTATTGGTGCTACAGATACAAGAAAAATTTGTTCTATGTTTATTCTAATACTGTATTTCTCTTAAACTTTCAAATATAATTTCCTTATATTTACAAACTAAAGATAAAACAAACTTTAATAATTTAATATGTGTACTTGTAATAATAAACTTACATACATTGGCAAAAACAAAACTGAAATTTACTATAAGATATTGCAAATTTAATGTATAGTAAATTTGGTATTTTATGAACGTTGTGTTAGACATAATTATAATAAAAATGAATATTAACAAAAATTTTATATTAAATCGCGTATATTGTAGAAAATATAATATGTACAAAAATTACTTTAATAAAAATTTAAATTTAATATAAATGAAAATCATTATAAACAATTTAATAACATATAACAATGTAATATGCAAATATAGTAAATATAAATACACTGTAACAAAGAGAGCTTTAACGTCGAGAATGTTGCTACATAAATATAAAAAGTGAAATGGGGAAAGTGGAGAACTGATTTATAATAGGGATATGATTGAGAAATTTTTGTTTTACAGAAGTTTTAATAAATTTAGATCCAATTTGTATAGATGAACGTTCGGTTTTGTTCTTCGAATCTCATCTTCTCTCAACGAGATTTTACTGCTTGAGTTTAATGAAATTTTAATTGATTTTATCATGTATATTTACAATTGAAATACATAAATTGCATTTATAATTGTATTTGAAATCATTTAGTGTTTTAATTCAATTCCAACTCGAAACGCATCTTGATCAATGTAATGAATTTTTTTACCCAGGCCTATATTGTGAAGTAGTTTTTGAATGTAGTTTGTGTTTATATAAGAATAAATTGTTTGGACAAAACTGTTTTAGAAGTAAAATAATTTCAGATGTTTTTTACATTCTATCAAAAGCAAATATTTTCGTGTAAAGATAAATAAACAAACGAAATTAAAAGTAAAATAGGAAAAATTATTCATACTTAAAATATTTACAATGTAATTAATGTAAAATTAATTAAATAATCAATTTTAAGAAGTATTATCCAGACTAATAGTCTTGCATATTCATTCAAATATTTATTTAAAATTGATGTTATTACAATTACTATTAGTTTTTC